>NC_057405.1:1493258-1763282 GCF_019320065.1 Cervus canadensis
TTGTCATAGGTGAGGAGACTGGGGTCCCCGAAGACATTCTGATAGCAAATTCATCCTCAGGCCGAAAAATTCCCTGACCTCCCCCAGTTCTGTGCACAGAAGCCTGTTTTCTAGATTTCATGCCCTGATCAGGGCCTCCAAAACCTTAAAACTCTGTTAACCGCAGATAGATATATATACACGTACAATATATATACATATAAAGTCTTATTACATACAGTCTGTCAGTGGTTACCTGCATTTGTGACGGCTGCCTGTTTCCATATCACGAGGTGAAGTATACTGGATATAAGCGCCTGAGTCCAGCAGTGACCTGTGGAATAAACTGGAGGAAGGGGGACCACACAGTTCACATCATCTCTGCTCTCCAAGACAAGTCTTCAAGACAGATTACAGCTATTGTTGGTGGCGTGGTCTGTGGGCTGCATGAGGACACAGCCTTTGTTACACGTGCATTGTAACCAGACATTTTAGGTTAAAGGAGGGAAGGCCACAGACATGACATAATTGGTTTTTGTTAAAATTACATTTTTATGCCCTCACTTTTCATTTAAAAAATCCCAGCAGAGAAGAATGATTTCTGAGCTCTCTTTACCAGGCAGGGTTGCAAATCCTATTCTAAAATTGTCAGAACAAGCTTTATTTCACAGGATAACCATGCCCAGTGTGGCCAAGTAGTGATATCAATGACAGTCAAGTAACACCTCAAAGTCAATTCATTTTTATTCTGGAGAAATGCAGTTGTATTACCGTATTAAATCCAAAGAAAGTAGGAAAGTAAAAGAAAGCGATAGTCTTCAAATCAAGTAATAATAAACGTAACCATTTTTTAAAACAATTTTTTACACTAACGTAGCAGCATAGTACACTGTTGCTGTCTATCCTAGAGGGAGAGGTACCAGCAAACTGTAGGCAAGCCATGGCCCTTGTGAATTCCTGCCTGTAGATGTGGAATGTACAGAACCGTTCCGTGTTCTGTGGTCTAAGACAAGTGTTCAGAGATTATCAGGTGGGGGCCCTGCTCCCCATCCCCGTGGGACCTGTCTCCCTCGTGACTACCGCGCCCCTTGCGGACGTCTGCTAGTTCAGGCTCTAGTGGACTGTCCCCCAGGAATGTTCGTATTTAAGTTGCCTTTTGCCTTCGTGCACACTCAGGCGTGTCCAACTCTTCGCAACCGCATGGACTGTAGCCCGCCAGGCTCCTCTGCCCATGGGATTCTCCAGGGAAGAACACTGGAGTGGGTTGCCATTTCCTTCTCCAGGGGGTCTTCCCCACCCAGGGATCAAACCCGGGTCTCCTGCATTGGCAGGCAGATTCTTTACCGCCAGAGCCGCCTGGGAAACTGGAGACCCATAAATGATGGCTCTCTCCCCTTTCCCCTGCTGCTGCTGCTAAGTCGCTTCAGTCGTGTCCGACTCTGTGCGACCCCATAGACGGCAGCCCACCAAGCTCTCTTGTCCCTGGGATTCTCCAGGCAGGAACACTGGAGTGGGTGGCCATTTCCTTCTCCAGTGCATAAAAGTGAAAGTGAAGTCACTCAGTCGTGTCCGACTCTTAGCAACCCCATGGGCTGCAGCCTACCGGGGTCCTCCGTCCATGGGATTCTCCAGGCAAGAGTACTGGAGTGGGTGCCATTGCCTTCTCCCCCACTTTCCCCAAGTCCACTTCTGTCCAGACATGCCTACACTGCAAAGTGTCCTGGACCCTGTGGCTGTTCACTCGGGCTGAGCCTTCTCACCGAATGTGCTCCTGTGGGCTCCTGGCTCATCTGCTGCTGCCCGCTCATCACAGCCTTTCTGCAGAGACTGGGCGAGGCTGAGTGCCCGGGGCCTTGGCTGCAACTTGGGGAAGATGGCCAGGGCCTCCGCGGTTCTCGGAGGCCGTCACGTTGGGCAGAAGTGTCACTTTTTATGTTTTCTAGTTGATAGATCTAAGCGCTGAGAAGAATGTTGCTGGATTTCTTCACACTAATTTGCAGTTTAACTATTCAAACACAACTCACACGGCCTCATGAACCCTACAACCAAACAATGAGACCTCTGTCTAGTATATACAACCGAGCATGAAAATATTTAAGAATTCCTCCCAAATGACATTCGAGTGGACACACTTTGTTTTCCAAGGAAGCCTAGGTCTTGCGTGAGGGAGACGCGGGCTTTGCCTTCGTCACGCCTCGTGTGTCGCGGAGGAGCGTGGTTTCTCCTCCCCGGGCTGTGCTGGTGGCCGAGTCTGGGGAGTGTCTCTGGAGCAGGGCCGGGGCCCCTGTCCCAGCGCCCACGGCATGCCTGAGCTTGTGGCGCTCACACGCGGAGGACTGCAGTCTTGTAGAGTGTTTTTGGAGGCAGCACTTAATGAAACACTTGAGAACCAAAAAGCTCAGTTCAGTGACATTCAACACAACGCACAGGCATGAAGTCCCGACCAGGAGGAGGGTGAAGATGGTCTTCTCCGTGGGTTTGGAGACGAAGCAGTCCACAGTACTGGGGCAGGGCCTCAGATCGCACTTCAAAAGGCGGGGGACACGGAAGCCGCCATACAGCTTGTAGAATAAAACCAGGAAGCCAATTTCAAGGCCCGTTTTGACCACGAGGCTGATCATGTAGGTGCGCCACAGGCCCCCACCCACGGTGCCTGGGCTGACGCAGAGTTTCCTCCTGTGCTGTTTCTCTCTGCCCTCGAGATAGGCTACATGTAGAACCACCAGCAGTGACGGCGTGGAGACCATGATCAGCTGTAAGGCCCAAAGTCTGACCTGGGAGATGGGGAAGAAGTAGTCAAAACACACGTTTGCACAGCCGGGCTGTCTAACGTCACACTCAAACTCTCTCTGCCCCGCTTTCCACACGTGTTCCGCAGCCACCATGTAGACCAGCAAGCGGAAGATGAACAGGAAGGCCAGCCAGATCCGCCCAGTCCCCGTGGAGTATGTATTTACTCCACTCAAGAGGTCTCTGAGGAACATCCAACTCATGGCTGAGGTTCCCAAGAAGGCAAGATTCTGCAAAAGAAAACAGTTCCCTCATGATTCATTTATCTCTATTCCACTGATCGTTTCTGCTGCCTTACCTGTCGGCTATGGAGTTGACGTTTCACGTTATTACAACCCTGGATATTGAGGCTCTCTAAGGATCCCATAGGATACCCTTGCTTTCATACAAGGAGATGGCACAGCTGGTCTACAGGACGTAAATGATCCTATGCCCAGTTTGATTTGGAATTTGTTTGGTCACCCAGAATAATACCCCATCTCCAAACAAATCCTTCTCATTCATGGCTTCTCTCTCAGGGTGGTTGGGCTCTGTGGCTGAGCTGGAAAGAGTTAAATGTGACCCCCTAGGTGACCTGGGTACCTTCAGATACCTCTCACATGCCATCTTCTCTCTCTTTCTTTTTATAATGTTCTTTTTTTTTTGAAGTAGATTTGGGCTTCCCTGGTGGCTCAGATAGTAAAGAATCTGCCTGCAGTGCAAGAGACCGGGTTTGATCCCGGGATTGGGAAGATCCCCTGGAGGTGGGCATGGCCATCCATGCCAGTATTCTTGCCTGGAGAATCCTATGGACAGAGGAGCCTGGTGTGACTCTAAGCACAGTACACAGCGTAGATTTTTTTTTTTATTTTTTATTTTTTTAGGCAGATAAAGGCTTGTCTTTTATTGAATGAGTGATCTATGCAATTGCCGAGGCCACTATGTACAGAGAAGAGGGGGAGAACTTTATTTCTTGGTCTCTTCCTGCTTGGACAGAGTCTTGATGATTTCCTCCTCCTTGGCCTGGAGCCGCTCTTCCCAGCGCTTGCGGGCTTCCTTGGTCTTAGACCTTTGGGCCTCAGCCTGGTCCGCCAGAAGCTTCTTGCGAGCCTTGTCTGCCTTCCGCTTGTGGATATATTTCATGAGAATCCGCTTGTTTTTGAACACGTTACCCTTCACCTTCAGGTACAGGCTGTGATACATGTGGCGGTCAATCTTCTTAGATTCACGGTATCGTCTGAGCAGCCGGCGCAGAATTCTCATCCTCCTCATCCAGGTTACCTTCTCGGGCATTCGAGCATTGGCAGTACCCTTTCGCTTACCTATACCCATATGCCTGCCCTTCCGGCGAGCCAAGGTGTTTTTCCAGCATCGAGCCTGGGAATGGACAGTCACAGGCTTCCGGATGATCAGCCCATCTTTGATCAGCTTCCGGATCTGCTGGCAGGAGTTGGCATTGGTGATTTCATTAGTCTCATTGGGGTCCAACCAGACCTTCTTTTTGCCACAGCGAAGGACGCTGGAGGCAAGCCTCTTCTGAAGCCTGAGCATACTCATGGCCGGGGCCGCAGCGGCGAAAGGAAAGCCACAGCGTAGATTTAAAACATGGCCTTGGTTTCAGGTACAGGGCAAAGTGCTTCAGTTGTCTGTTCTTTTCAGGTTATTTTCCATTATGTGTGGTTACAGGGTGCTGGGTAGAGTCCCCTGCGCGGGGCAGTCAGCCTCGTTGCTCACCGGTCTCCCGTGCAGCTGCGTCTGAATCCCCAGCTCCTGTCCCTCCCCGCCTAGGGCACCGTCCGCCCGCTCGGTTCTCTTGCTCCCCTCTCTGCCTCCTCCGCTCTGCCCTGTGGACGCCGACGGAAGCTGGCATCTCGGTGGCACGGTCTCTCGCGCACTCTCTGCTTCCCTTTCGCTGTAGGCCTGGGCCCTGCGGTCTGGGCCCTGATCCGTCTGTCGGCCCGCAGTGCGCTCAGCGCGCTCTGGTTCGCAGACAGCCACCCTGGGAAGGCGGGGTGTGGTTGTCTGTGGTGGTGGTGGTGTGTTTTCAGATGAGAACGCAGACTCTGAAAAATGAAGTCATCTCCCAAGCTCACACAGTAAGAGGCCGAGCAGGGTTCAGACCCGGTCTCCACCACTATAGGATGGGGTTGCTCGTCCAGTCCCCACTGACACTGAGGCCGGGTAAGTCTTTGCTCCAGCGTCTCTCCTGTGGATGCAGACTGTCAGCAGCAGCCTGGGCCTCTACCAGCTTTGTATCAGTAGCATCACCTCCCACCCCGTTTGCGCTGACCAAAAATATCTCCAGACATTTCCACACGTACACCAGGGACAGAAAAATCTCTCCAGTTGAAAACCGTTACTCTTGGGACTTCCGCAGCAGACCAGCGGTTAGGACTCAGTGCTTCCACTGCCGAGGGCATGGGTTCTGGGTTCAGTCCCTGGTTGGAGAGCCAAGATCCTGCATGTCACACAGTGCACCGAAAAAAAAACCCAAAAAACCACTGGTCTTAACTGTCTACCACAATCAAAATATATGGACTGGAGCTCCAGGTCTGCTACTAAGATACCGCGTTATTTCTCAGGTGAAAATCTTGCCACTTCAGGTTCTATCTCCAATTATAAAGATGAGTTACTTCTTGCTTTCTCTGTAGACTCAGCCAAAGGAGTATCATGGAAATGATGACATAAGGGAAACCAGGGGGTTAAGAAAATGGGGATGTTGTGACAACATTCCGATCAGAGCACGTCACATGGTCTCTTCCAGAGGGAACAGTGTGTAACCAGCCCACCTGCTAGAGCCCCGAGGAGACGTATGAAAGTGAAGAGGTGTTTTCAGAAAAAACAAAGACACAGGTACACAATGCCCTATTCAGCAGGGAATAAAACACTTCAGTGTCCTTGGCTTCAGAACACAAACAAAATTGCATTAAATAAAAAGGATTCTCAAATCCACCTGAAAGGTTAACATCTCCATGAATTATTAAAACAAAGCCTCAAAGATTAAAAAGGGGGAAGGGGGATATTATGTTTCCTATGACATATGTCACTGGGCATTTGTCCATATTACTCAGGAGGATGTTTATGTAATGTTGCAAAACATTTAAAAGTAGCCTGTTGGACATTTTGGAGAAGGGATAAAGGTTAAGAGATTATCTTCCTGTTTTTCCAAAAGAAAAGTAGTAAGAAAGTGACCAGTGTTTAAGTAGGATCAGAAGACCGATGCCATCAAAAGTGCCAGGATTATGAATTTCATCTGACCAGTGTCCATCCTATTTTGAATCTCTCTGCTGGTAGAAAGGCAAATTTTCTCAGGAGGGAGGGGTGTTCTAACACCCGCTTTTAACGGGGGTGCTTTTGCACTGTGGATAAGAGTCTGGGCACAGCGTTGGATCCCTTGGGTTCAAGTCCAAGTTCATCTCTGATGCTGACAGTGCTTCCCCCGTGGGGCTGAAAACACTGACACCCGTTAGGTAATCAGTAAGCATCATCATGGCTTTTAGTTTTGCCTTTGAAAACCTTTTATTGATGTCAAAGTGAAGTCTTTCCAATCGCAAGGTAAATGCGTTTTTCCCCTCTAGTTCTATTCCTATGAATGTGGGTGATAGGAATCTCCCAGTAGCCCTTTTGAGCACTTGAAGGCTGTGAAGTCATCAGCTCAACATTTTAATCTCTTAATAATGTAGATCACCCCTTAATTTTAAAAAGGGTCTTTAATTTATCCCTTTTCTTAATTCACTAAGTATTGCTCCCAATTTTTGAAGAGTTTCCACTGACCATTTCTAATGTACAAATTATCCTGTGACTTTCTCCTTTCCCTTAAGAAGCAGCAGTTTACTGCACAGGAATTTAGTTTGGAAAACGCCAATATTTTTTAAAAGTAAAATGTTCAGTATTCTAATATAAGGAATAATTTTGGAAATTAGAAATTTCCCCCAAACATTTGATCTCAATTAAAAGTGAGAGTGAGAAGAAGGTTCGAGAACAATCAGGTTTCCACATGTGAAAGAATGAAGTTGGATCACTTCCTCACACCATTAAAAAAGTTAACTCAGAATGGATTGATGGCCTAAATGTAAGCGCTGAAACCGCGCGTACACGCGTGTGAAGTCTTTTCTGTCGTGTCCTACTCTTTGTGACCCTATGGACTTCAGCACCCCAGGCTCCTCTGTCCATGGGAATTCTCCAGGCAAGAACACTGGAGTGGGCTGCCAAAACCATGAAACGCAAAATCCTCCACCAGCTGTTCTAAGATTCCACTAACTGATTCATCCGGACAAAAGGATTCACCTTGTTTTACCTTTTTTTTTTTTAATCTTTAATATGTCAATAGGATTTCCAGTATCACCAAACCATTTTAGAATTTTGCTCCTTCCCTCCTCACACACTGGACTCACTGAAAGACTGCTTTCTATTTTTAACGATGCGCTGAGGTCACTGAGTAAAACCTTCTAATTGCATCTCTTTATTTCAGCCAAGTACCATAAAGAAGGTTCCACCATGACGACCCTCTGGAGCTAGGAAAACTACCACAAGACCTAGAGCTTTGGTGGGTCATTAACTTCCGACTATGGTCTTTATTTCTTGTGATGAAATGATGTGCCTTTACTTACCTAATCCCTTCCTGATGTGTATCAGCATTACTTAATGTCTCCTAATTTAGTCATTTTTAATAAATATGTCTACAAACATTGAATTTTTAAAAATCTTATTATTTACTCCATTACTGTAGTACTTGACTGATTTAAAGAAAAACAGTAGTTTCTTAAAAAATCCTAAATCTTTTTTTAAAAATAAAAAAAAATGAGATTTTAAAAAAAGAAAAGAAAAATTAATGGAATCACAACCCTCCATAAAAACATGACATCCTGGAGTGAGACACAGCCAGGATAAATTAAGTAACTCAGAATTTGGAGACAAATACCTCTTTTGAATGTGAAATGAGTAAAAAACATTGTGAAAAAGGATTAACTCTTTGTAGAAGAAACCCACGCCAAAGAGATCATCTGTCCTGTATTCCTGGGATAACCTGGAAGGTACTAGAATGTTGGTAGATACAAGGATGTAGCAGTATTCAGGACTTCAAACATCAAGGTAAGAATTGGGATTTTTTTCCCCAATCATAGCAACCAGAGGGTACCTGAGCAAGGTGGGAAGTGAAGGAAGAAACGGAAGACAGCCGTGTGGTCCTGTGACTGGCATCGTGATACAGAAGCAAAGACTCACAGGGAGCAGAGTTCTGTGTGAAAGATGGGGGAGCAGAAATAACCCAAACTGACATGTACCTGCCCAGTGTCTACACGGCTCTCTACACGGGGAGAACGCTGAAATGTGTGGACACTGCTCTCCTGCAACCGAGGAGCCTAGATTTCCTGAGACGACCCCACTATAAGCATGCTGAGCTGCTGAGAACGCGTGCAAGTCTTAGCTTCAAAAGATGAGTCCCTTTGACCGCCCGGCAGGGCAAGGAGGGCCAACGCATCCGGCATCTCTGCGTCCTGGAGTGAACGTCCATCACCATCGTGTGAGTCTCACCACTCCAAGTGACCTCCTGAGTGATCATGTCCTGGCCGAGACTCCTTAAGCTGCCCAAAGGCGTTTTCCTGAGATTAGACACAAGAGTTCCAGTCCCTGGAGAGGCACTTTATAAATCAGGCCTCCCGTTCATGTCAATGTATGACAAAACCCACTGCAATGTTGTGAAGTAATTAGCCTCCAACTAATAAAAATAAATGAAAAATAAATAAGTAAACAAATCAGGCCTCCCAGGAATTGGTTAATGTGGATGAGTCCCTTAAAGATGACTCCGCTTGGGGTGAACTAACCATACACCCGAACTTCTGAACATTGGGCCTGAGTACCAGACTTCCTGTCCTCCTTTTACTGCAGGATGAGCCTTTGCCATGCCAGCAGCTTCCCACACAGGAGGCTTCTTGTGTGGTTCAGGCATCAACAAGCCAAGTGCCCTCTCTGGGCTCCAGACGGCACTGTTCAAGAAACCCTGGCACTGCGGGAAGCCAGGGACCTGCTCCGTCACAACCAAGGACATCATCATCAGCCTCCGTGCCCAGCTGCTTTCCCTTCTCAGTGATGATAACACCTTGGATGTTATTATCCTTGGGTAGGGCTCGAGTATTTCCAAAGCATCTCACAGCATCTCGTCTGCCCCCCGTCCCATCCTCTGGAGTTGGTAGTGTACAGTAGGACCCTCAGGGCAGTGATGAAGAGACGAGACAGAGAGGGCGGAGGCTTGTCTACGCCTCCCAACGATCAGGTGGAAATCCAGCAGCAGAAATTAGACCCTGCAGGACAGGTCTCCAGTTCCGCCTGCAGCTGGTTTCTGCCCCACTTTGCACACAAATCATTTAACCCTAAAGAAAAGCTTCCTCTCGAGGGCCTCTTCCCACCTCTGAGGCCATAGGACCTCCTGACATGTGTGAACTCTCCAACCCCTTGTTTGAATATAAAGCATTTTCATTTTGAGAGATGCCTGCTTGGAAAAAATCCCCCAGAGATTTTCTCAGCTCAAGACCTGTGGCCCCTGAAGACCTGTTGTTAGATTCACAAGGGTGTGTGAGAGGTGTATGAATGTGTCTGCTTTTGGTCTAGGATCTTGAAACAATCAAACGGAAGCAACGCTGGACAGCCAGCTCATAACACAGGCTGCCCCAGGATCTCAGCACTCATATTTACCAGTGTTTGGCAGACTACGAAGCCTTCTGGCCAAATCCAGTCTGCCACCTGTTTTGTAAACAAAGTTTTGGGACACAGTCATGCCCATTCATTTACTGTTGTTGGGCGCTTTCGTCGCCAAAACAGCACACTTGAGTAGTTGCGACCGAGATGTAACAGCTCTCAAAACCTACAATATTAACCCTCAGGACTTTTGCAGCAAATGCTTGGTAACCTCTGGTCTTTAAAGTGGGTTTTAAAGCTTGGAAAGAGGGTGCAGAACTTTAATCACCTAGGCCTGTGAGCAACGGCACAGGATGGGCTGTCCTCGGCAGAAGGCCACGGGGAGCCGCAGGGAGGGCCGCGGGGACCGAGGAGCTGGTGGCGGGAACGGGCCCGCGGAGGGAGAGGCCGCCAGGCCTGGCCTGCCGACGCCGCGCAGGCCCGCTGCAAGGACTCTGTGGTCAGAACCTCATCCTCGCCATGAGTAGCAGTCTCATGTCAGGCAAAGTGAAGTCTTCTGTCCACTCAACTTTAATTAACTTTAATTTACTGTATTGGTTTTGTGGTGTTTGATTTTCCTTTGGTAAATACAGCCGCATGAAACTCGCAAGTCCGGGGCCTTCCCTGATGGTCCAGTGGCTAAGATTCTGTGCTCAGTCCCTGGTCGGGGAGCTAAGACATGGTGCAGCCATATAAATGTATATATTTGGAAGTAGTAAGTCTGAAGATTAGCCTTGTAAGTCTGAAGATTAATTTTATCTTTTGTACCCGTCGATCACAGTATACGAAAAATGTGTCAACAGTGAGCGTCTACGAGCGGCACTGAGGCGAACTGGACCCACCCAGGCTGACTCGTGTCCACACACAGCGCTTGTCTGGTATTTCACTTTCCTATGTGAATAAGGGTGTTGACATTTTTAGAGGATCCCCTCATAGGAACGGTGCAAAGGTTGTCCTCAGGCCACATAGGAAAGGCCGCTGAGAGGTCCCGGGCTGTGCCTCTGTGCCCCCATCACCCCACTTAGAGCAGCCAATGTCCCATTTTCAGGCCAGGCTTCTGCCCTGGCCAGAGCCTCCCAAAACCCTTGTCACCTCCACATCCCAAATGAGCAACTTTACTGAGAAGCAGCTCACCCAGAAAAGGCACCTGTGATGCGACACAAAACTGCAAAGCGGGTTGTCTCCGTTTGTAATACAGTAATTAGGATTCCTTCCTAAAGGGAAAGAGGAATGACTACTCAATTGCCATAAGTGGCTTATCTTCCCATTAAATAAACAAATCTTGCCATAGGAGAAATAAGCTTAACTTACCTCTTGACACAGATCTGAAGATTAAGAAGAAATCTGGTCGTTGCTCATTCAATTTAAAAACCATGGGTTGATTATATTATTTCCCTGAGAGGGAATGGTGTTTTAAGCTGAGGAAAATGGAGTCTAGTGGTTTCCAAGGTAGTGTGAGCTGAACAGGTGTAACCTGATCGTTTGTTTTGGCTCATAACTTTGATGAGAATTCTTGTGTCTCTGCTGTTTACAGTAAACGTTAAAAGAGAATTGAAACTGAAAAACGAATTCAAAGCTGTTCACGTACACACGGTTTATTGAACATGCCTTTTTAAAAAAACCTTGTCATCATCTACACAAAGAAGCTGGAACAATGGGAGAGGGTGTTTCATCTTTTAAATGATTTCCCAAGGTTATTTATCAGAAGACATTGACAGGAAAAAAACTAAGCAAAAGAATAAGTCAATCTATCTTTAATGAGCTTATTTTAACTTCACATCATGGGTTCCAATCTCAGAAATTCAGAAAGTTAAAAGGCATAGTAAAAATCACTTTTCTAAACCCAGGGAGCATTGATAATAGACATTTTTTATGTATATAAATAGATGAGAGAGAAAGTATTTTATCTTTTTATGGAGCCATTTCTGGGCATGAGTTCAGCTAAAATTAAAGACGTGCAGAAGTGAAAATGAAATCCCTCTCTCTTGGAATAAGAATAGCTTAGAAACAGAATTTTCACAGTTAGAAATGATATTAGATGTCATGAAATTGAATGCCTTCATGTTAGAGATGAGAAAAACAACCACAGCGAGCAGCTTGCCGCAGGTCCCAGAGCCAGGGTATAAAGTGTAGAGAAGAGCTAGGCAGGACACCCAAGTCCGAGACTTCCGCGCTGTGACAGCCCTTTTACAGACCATGTGGATTTCAGTTCTCTCTTAACTGCTCTTAACATGCATGACCTGTGAAATTATTCCATACGTTCACACATTTAATCCAAAATTAGAAGTGCAGTTTACTTTGAAAAAGACATTGATTTACACTATGAATTGTATTACCGGATAAGCCTTTTCCAGACCTAGTGCAAATCATGTTTGATTGGGTTTCGCTTTTACGGAGAGACCCCGGGACCCCACAGTGGTGACCCAAAGTTTGTGTGTGCTCAGCTCCCACAGTCGCGTCTGACTGTGACCACAGGCTCTTCTGTCCATGGTTACTGTCACGACAAGATCCCAAAGCCTGCTTCTGGATTTGACCATTCCTTTCAGCTTCCACTCCTTTGTTCATAATGAGCACTTACCAAATATCACCCTTTCCTTAAAACAGTCCCTGGTGTACTCAGACACCTGCTTCCGGGCATGGTTGGACTGTCGCGGCGTGTTGTTAGGGTAACCTTCCGGGTGGCCTTGCTGAAAGCTCCAGCACCAATGATTTAGAAGGTCCCAGCCTTCGGATAATGTTAGCACCAACCCAAACAAAGGTAGCATTCGATGATCTAGCGTGGTAGAGGTGTGATTTTCTAGACAAAGGTCCCTGTCCTCAGGGGTCATGTAACATGAGCCAGGGGAGGCAGAAATTGCTGGGACGGGGCCATCAGGAGAGGTCGTATAGAAGAGTACATGGGTTTGCTCTGCTGAACCTGACACTCTTAATCACACTCATGTTTTCATGTTTTTGCCAGAGATTTAATTCTCCCACCCTCCTTTTTATTTTGTTTGTTTGTTTAGAAGTAACAAACATAATAAGAACTGAAAAAGGAGTGGCATGTTGTGGGGAAGATACCATCATTTTAGAGTCCGACATTTAAGGGTGGGGAGAGGTTAAAGGGCCGCAGCTGGAGAGAGAATGAATGAAGGCCGTTTGCCTGGTTCTGTTTCCCCCTCAGCGTGAGACTGTGGCCCTGCAGGATCTCAGCAGGTGCGGGGCCCGGAGCAGAGCAAGCCAGAGCCGTCGAGCGTCCAGCATGTCCCCCTGGAGGGACTGCACGGGGGTCGAGGCTGCAGGAAGACCTGCTCGGGTATTCTGTGTTCAGAAAGAGCATGGACATGTGTTGAAGGCGGAGCCGTGTGACAGCCAAGGTCTAAGTGTTCACATCACGGCTGCGGTGGTGATGCAGGGCTAAGCTCTCCTGTGTGTGGGAACCCTCACGCAGAGGGCTGTGCTCTGAACTCAGCCTTGATCGTTTCCCAGCAGAGCGTCTCCTCCAAGGGAGGTCAGGAATCCTTCCAGCTCACTTTAGACACAGCTGGACCACTGCGCTTTTTCTGGCCCCATTAAGACCTTCGATGGACTCAAGTAGGTCTCGAAGACAGTGACCAGTGGAGAGGGTGTCTCTAAACAAACACATCTTAAAAAGATGGATTGAAGGCGTGTATTTAGCCTAGAAAGGCAAAGTTCAAGGGACTGACTTATCAGAATTTGTGTCAGTTCTCTATTAAGAATTTTTCTTTTTCTTTTTTTTTGCAGAGGTAGAGATCCCGTAGACCTGAGTTCAGATATACAAAGGTCGGAATTCCAGACCTGTTTTTCAAACTTTGTGAACTTACTCCAGGTGCTTGAATTATCTGAGCCTCAGTTTCTGTGTTTGCAAAATGGGACAGGCATCCCCTTCTTTGGTTTCCTTACAGTGCTTAAATAAAATAATAACTCCTCAGTAAACAGTAGCTACTGTCATCTTTGTTCACTGAAAGCAATGCTGACTTTAGAGTTGCGAGATTTCCTGTCAAGAAAAATGGGACCAGCTGATTCATGCTTTTGTGCGGCAGAAACCAACAGCATTGTAAGCAATCATACTCCAATTAAAAAATAAATTTAAGAAATGGGACCAGAAGTAGAGAAATATGCAGAGACTTGAAAAGCAAAAAAATTACGTTTTGCCCTGGGCAGCAAACTACATATGGGGAGAATGTGCCTCCACGCCTCAGAACAATTGCTCTCCAGTACTATCTGTGAACACAAGGTACTTACATGAAAAAGTACCTCTTTCTTCCCCCTCCCCTTTTTAAAAAAATGTTTATTGGAGCATAGCTGACTTAGTGTTCTGTTACTTTCTGCTGGGCAGCAAAGTGAAGCAGTTATAAATACATATATCCACTCTGTTTTAGATTCTTTTCCCACATAGATCATAACAGAATAATGAGTTCCTTGTGCTATACAGTAGATCCTTATTAGTTATCTATATTATTTGGAAAACTCAGCAGTGGCCACAGGACTGGAAAAAGTCAGTTTTCATTCCAATCCCAAAGAAAAGCAATGCCAAAGAATGCTCAAACTACCACACAATTGCACTCATCTCACATGCTAGTAAAGTAATGCTCAAAATTTTATATATAATAGTGTGTATATGTTAATTGCAGTCTCCCAATTTATCCCTGCCCCCGTCTCTCCTGGTAACCATAAGATTATTTTCTATGTCTGTAACTCTGTTTCTGTTTTGTAAATAAGTTCATTTGTACCATTTTTTTAGATTTCACATGTAGGTGATATCATGCCTTATTTGTCCTTCTCTGACTTACTTCACTCGGTGTGATAGTCTCTAGGTCCGTCTGTGTAGCTGCAAATGGCATTATTTCATTCTTTTTATGGTATATGTGTACCCCATCTTCTTTATCCAGTACTCTGTCAATGGACATTCGGGTTGCTTCCGTGTCCTGGCTATTGCAGACAGTGCTGCAATGAATACTGGGGTGTCATGGGTCTTTTCAAATTATGGTTTTCTCCAGGTATATGCCCAGGAGATCCATATGCTGGATCATATGGTAGCTCTACTTCTAGTTATTTTTTTGGTGAGGGGAATATGCTATTTTATTAACATTTAAATTTCACCAACAATGAATTCAAGTATCTGCTAGCCATGTGCTCAGATTTTTGAAATAAAAATAAAATGGATGTACAGCTTTAAGGGTGCAATGTATTTAACGCTGCACAATGTACCCAACAGTTAGAAAATCCATACACTTAGGAGCAAAAGTTTAGGGACAAACCCTGAAATTGGAGGAAAAACATGCCACTCAGGGCTGAACAGAAGTCCTTGGTTGCTGACAGAATCTCCCCTTGAATTCAGACTTGAGACAAACTGAGGGAGTCTGTGTACAAAAAACCCACTGAATTCAGACCAAACAGTAATAGAATAGACTAGCCAGAGCCAGTTTGGATTCTGGGGGCCAGTCTGAATCGAGAAGGGCTCGCTGGAGACTGGAAATGTCGCAACTGAAATGCAGAGTCTGCAGACTGAGAGCAGCCACCTTCTAAGAATCACTGATTCCAAAAAGTTCACAAGATGCTTTTCCCAAACAGGTCATTTTTAGCTTTTTAAGGAGCCTCCACACTGTTCTCCATTGTGGCTGCACCAGTTTACATTCCCACCAACAGTGTAAGAGGGTTCTTTTTTCTCCACACCCTCTCCAGCTTTTATTGCTTGTAGATTGATGATGGTCATTCTGCCGGGTGTGAGGGGATACTTCATTGTAGTTTTGATTTGCATTTCTCTAATAATCAGTGATGTTGAGCATCTTTTCATGTGTTTGTTGGCCATCTGCATGTCTTCTTTGGAGAAGCGTCTGTTTAGATCTTCGGCCCATTTTTTGATTGTATTTTTTGTTTGTTATTGAGCTGCATGAGCTGTTTGTATATTTGGAAGATTTATCCCTTGTCCATCTCTTTGCAAAATGTTTTTTCATTTTGTTTATGGTTTCCCTTACTGGACAAAAGCTTTTGGGTTTAATTAGGTCCCATTTGTTCATTTTTTCTATTTTCATTACTTTAAGAGGTGGGTCAAAAAAGATATTGCTGCAGTTGGTGTCAGAGAGTGTTCTGCCTATGTTTTCCTCTAAGAATTCTATAGTATGCGGCCCTGCATTTCGGTCTTTAATCTATTAGGAGTTTGTTCTTGTGTATGGTGTTAGGTAGGGAGTGTTCTAATTTCATTCTTTTTTTTTTTTTTTTTTTTTTGAGTGAAACAAAGTATTTCTTAGGAGGAAAGGGGGTACATGTGGATATACACATGGGTGAACTCGGAGAGAAAGTTACCTCTAATTTCCTTCTTATAATGCAGGCTGTTAGTTCCCCAATCAGGGAGTGAACCCGTGTCTCCAGCAGTGGAGACAGAGTCAGGAAAGTCCCTACTTGTCTCTTTCTAACATGGCAATCCTCAGTTATGTCAGGAGCTCGTGGAAGATTTTTAGCATTTAGAACGACTCCAGGAACACAATAAATATTTCTCATTCATTTATTTTTTGGAGCATAGTTGATTTGCAATGTTGTGTTAGTTTCGGGTGTAGAGCACATTGTTCAGTCATACATACGTGTCTTCAGATTCTTTCCCTTTTAGGTTATTACAGAACATCGCGTAGAGTTTCCTGTGCTATGGAGTAGATCCTCGTGCTTATCTGTTTTATACAATAGTGTTCATAGTATTAGGGCTTCCCTGGAGGCTCAGATGGTAAAGTGGCTGCCTATAATTCGGGACACCCGGATTCAATCCCTGGGTCGGGAAGATCCCCTGGAGAAGGAAATGGCAACTCACTCCAGTACTCTTGCCTGGAGAATCCCATGGATGGAGGAGCCTGGTGAGCTACAGTCCATGGGGTCGCAAAGAGTTGGACATGACTTAGTGCCTAAAGAGAGAGAGAGTATGTTGATCCCACACTCCTAATTTATCTCCCCCCTCCCCATATATGTCTCAGTAATGGTTGATGAGAGCAGTATAGTGCTTCCTAGGCTTCAGGTTCTGGTAAGAATGAGACAAAGGGCTCTGTATCCTGAGCTGCTTATTCTGGTGCCACTGGTGATTCATTCAACTTCTGACTGATGTAGGAAAGGACTGAGGAAAAATGCCTTGTGGGTACAGAATATCTGAGGGGTTGGAAAGGTCACATTTCTATATCTAAAGTGAATTTTCAGCACTTTTCAAATGAAAATATGAGCATCATTTCCTGACTGTGTGTTAGCTGCTCAGTCATGTCTGACTCTTTGTGACTCCACAGACTAGCCCACCAGGCTCCTCTGTCCGTGGGATCCTCCAGGCACAAACAGTGGAGTGGGTAGCCATGTCCTCCTCCAGGGGGTCTTCCTGACCCAGCAGTCAAACTTGGGTCTTCTGCATTGCGGGCAGATTCTTTACCGTGTCAGCCACCAGGGCAGCTCTCTCCTGATTGTAACTCCTCCTACATCAGCCCTTTCTGGATCCAGGGGCACGATGGGCTTGCCCCACACCAGGCAGTCATCAGCAGAGACCCAGCTCAGAAACCACATCTCCCCCCAGGTCACTGAAAGCACCCAGGTATTTTCTAAGCATTTTCCACAGCCAGGAGATGTTGCTTTCCTGTTTGAGATACTGTTTTTCCTAAGTAAAAGGAAGTCACGTATTCCCCATGCACCAGGCTTTCAAATTTTTCTGGGTTTGAGTGGGCTCTGAGTTAATCAATGCATATGCCTTTAGCTCTGGTTGAGTTTTCTTTATATATATAATATATTGGCTGTGTTGGGTCTTGTTGCAGCAGGTGGGATCTTCAGTCTTCACTGTGGCATGTGGTGTCGAGTTCCCTGACCAGGGATCAAACCCAGGCCCCCTGTGTTAGGAGTGGGGAGTCTTAGTCACTGGACCACCAGGGAAATCCCTCCAGTTGATTTTTCTAGTTGTCAAGTCTACAGTTAGAAGACCCTATTTTACCCACCTCTGCTTAAAGAAACAAGTATGCAGTATCAGAAAACATTTAGATCCAGGTTTTCATTTTTCTCCTTTTATTATTTGAATTTTCTTTAAGAAAAACAATAATATGGATGGCTTTGTGTATACGTAAATGTTAATGCAGATATTGGAGAACAAACTGCAGATTTATATCTTCACCAATTTGTGTCAAATGCTTCCTCATGTAATCCTTGCATACCTCCCCACCCTTCCAAAAAATAATACTATTTTGATAGCTAAATTCTAGATGGGAGACACGGGTACAGGCAACAAAATCCCACTGTGTATAGAAAAGTCTATGGAAATCTGTAAATGTACCTTGGAGATTAATACTATGAAATATAAATAGATAAATAAACGAGTAAGCGTCCCCCACTCCAGGGTGGCTGGAATACTCGCTGTGACTGCAGCTTCATCATGTGTTGGGGAGCCAGCTCCATTGTCCGGCAACAGCGTGCAGGGATCGGGTAACAGTGTCTGACCTGCAAGAGGCGTTTGATAAAAGTTAAATCTATGGTTGCAAAGGTGACTAATGACTCACAGCTGAGACAATCTGAGATTCCCATATGAAAGGGGATCTCAATAAGTTAAAAGTAGGAGGTATTGGTTATTTCCATGCAATTGATGGGCAAAAATAAAAACAAAACCACATCCAGATTAAAAATTACCTGAGACTTGTGTGTGTGTGTGATTCAGATGAGAAGCACACACTTGAAATTCTGTTCAGGGCTTGAAGCCTGTGGCTTGGCCACTCCACGTGTTGCCAAAACATTTCAGCAGGTGGTGTTTTGTAAAGTTCACATGGACGTAAACAGCCATACACTCCTCTGAGTTTTGATGCCTAGGTATGCTTACCTTTTGCTCCCTGTGGTGTAATTTGTTGTTGTTCAGTCACTAAGTCCTGTTGGAGTCTCTGTGACCCCATGGACTCCAGCACGCCAGGCTTCCCTGTCCTTCACTACCTCCTGGAATTTGCTCAAACTCATGTCCATGGAATCAGTGATACCTTCCGATCACCTCATCTCCTGTTGCCCCCTTCTCCTCTTGCCCTCAATCTTACCCAGCATCAGCGTCTTTTCCAGTGAGTCAGCTCTTCACATCAGGTGGCCAAAGTATTGGAGTTTCAGTTTCAGCATCAGCCCTTCCTATGAATATTCAAGACTGATTTCCTTTAGGATGGACTGGTTGGACCTCCTTGCAGTCCAAGGGACTCTCAAGAGTCTTCTCCAGCACCACAGTTCAGAAGCATCAGTTTTTTGGTGCTCAGCCTTCTTTATGGTCCAGCTCTCCACACAGTTAATTTTACACCCAGCCTGCATATGGGTATACACAGAATTAACACTATGGCACCCCAAGTCAAAGCTTCATAGCAATCTCAGAGACTGTTTAGCATCTTTAGCCTATTGGAAAGGCTGAGAAGGCCCAGCATATGTAATGACGTGTGTCAGGCACCGTACAGAAGGCAGAAGACTTTGCCAGGAGTCCCACCACACACCCACCAGAATGACTGAGATTGAGGACAGACAATATTCACATATTGGTGGGAGTGTGCAGCACTGAAACCCTCATACACTGCTGGTGAAGTATCAGCTGGTGCAATCGCTTTGGAAACTATTAAATACAGTAAAATTGACCGTACACTCACTGATGACTCAGCAATTCTAATGCCAAGTGTGTATATGTGCATCAAAATACACTAATGTTCATAACAGTCTCAAACTGAAAATACCCAAATGTCCATCAGCATAAGGATGGGTACATGAACTGTGATGTATTCATATTTTCAACCTCCTCACAAAGACTACCAGGAAAAACTGTTGATCAAGCAAAGCTTACAGAGTCTTTGTAATGCAGGAATTAGGGAAGAGTGTTTTTAGGGTTTGGAATTCTGGGCTCACAAGATTAATGGCAGGTCTTTCAAGGTAGGGAACTGGTTAGGATTGTGTCAAGTTCATGAAACCATATATTAGGAGTGGTGACATTCTGCAGGTGAGTTTTCAAAAAATAAAACCATTGTCTTGGTAAGTGAGTTGTTTACCTAGACAGAAAAACTGTTCACTTATTAATTGGTTAGCAAAAAATTTCCTGATATAAATAGTAACATAATTTATTGAGCTGCTATTGTATCTTCCTTGTTATATTGACACTGGGTGGTCTCAGCAATCAGTCCCATTAGTTAAGTTCATGTTGAGGCAGGAAATCTCACTTCTCAGGACAATGCAATACTGTGTAGCAATAGAAATAAATAATAGACTAAGTGAATCATATGAATGAATTTTAAAACATAAAAGTTTAACAGATTAATACATGGTGATAAAAATCAAAATAGCAGTTACCAAAGAAGGGGCTGGATAGTGAGTTGAGAGGAGGTGAGATGGGGTTCTGAGATGCCCTTATGGGATATTCCGAGATATCCTAGCTCCTAACTCAAGTGGTGGTCATCAAGCTGTCCACTTAGGATTTGTATACTTTCTTTTAATTAAACAAGAAGATTATTTAAAAAATAGAGGTGAATAAAGGGAAAGTCTAAACTCTAGCACCCTAAGTGTGTGCTCAGTCACTCATCGTGTCCGACTCTTTGCGACCCCATGGACTGTAGCCCACCAGGCTCCTCTGTTCGTGGGATTCTCCAGGCAAGAGTACTGGAGTGGGTTGCCATTTCCTTCTCCAGGGGATCTTCCCGACCCAGGGATCAGACCCAGGTCTCCCGCATCGGCAGGTGGATTCTTTACCCCTGAGCCGCCAGGGAAGAAAGAATAGAAGTGAGTAAAAGAAAGATCTAAGTTCTCTCACCAGTTTATATTAAATGATTGCTATTGAAAATAAGTATACCAACAACATTAAAGAAAACCTGAATAAAGGGAAATAATTCCTCATAAGTACACAATCCTGTTACTCTGCCTTGATTCACATGCTTTCTGTTATTCCGTGCCTACGTCACTTGGCTTTATTCCATCAGGAACCCAGGCACTGACGGCAGGGCGCTCTCTCTCTGCCCGCCCACTCAGTTGTATTGATCAAAGCTCTGCATCCTTCCTGCAAACAAACAAACATTGTACAACATGATGTTCAAGAGGATCTGTTAGACTCTGGGAGCTCTCCCTAAATGTGTGTAAGTTTGGTAATAGGCTGCAGAATACATCTGCGTGGTTTGAAGAAAGACAGACATTCTTGGTTGCTTGGAGTGAGTGGTAGATAGAGTCTGATTGATCTAAGACAGAAGTTGGATCATTTGTAGAGACGTGGGTGGACCCAGAGAATGTCAGACAGAGTGAAGTTAGTAAGAAAAAACCCAAATACAGTATATTAACACATACATGTGGCATCTGGGAAAACAGTGTCGATGGTCCTATTTACAGTGCAGAAACAGGCACAGAGGTCCAGAATAAGTACATGGCTACCAACCAGGGAAGGGGGCCCGTGGGATGAACTGGAAGGGTGGGGCTGACATGTATGCATTACTGATGCTACGTATAAAGGAGAGAACTAATGGGAGCATACTGCATAGACTCGGGAATTCAGCCTAACGCGCTGTGGTGCCCTGAGTGAGGAGGAAGTCCAAAATGAAGGGGCTCTTCCCAGGTGGCACCGTGGTAAAGAACCCCCCTGCCAGCGCAGGAGACGCAGGTTTGACCCCTGGGTTGGGAAGGTCTCCTGGAGAAGGAAATGGCAACCCCCTCTAGTATTCTTGCCTGGAAAATCCCATGACCAGAGGAGCCTGGCGGGCTACAGTCCATGGGGTCGCAACCGAACAGACATGGCTGATTCGTTTTGCTATACGGCAGAAACCGACATTGTAAAGAATCTACTCCCCAGTAAAAATTAATTAAAGCAAACAAACAAAAAGCAGAAATAGAGCGAGCCTCTGGGTCAGCTTAGGAAACCTCTACCCCTGTTCACGCGGAGGCTGGCCTCCTGCTTTGCCTTTTCACTGCGGATTCTAACAACATTAATGCTGCCATTAGTCCAGAGGAGCACTGAGCTCGTCACCAGGTTACCTGACTTCAGCAGAGTCGCAGCTGTCCTGTGAGTAAAAACACGTGCCGTGATCCCCGAATAACGTGCCCTGTGTGACATCTGCTGTGTAACAACCTCCACATGACTTGAGGAAAAGCTCCAAGTGTTTTCAAACTAAAGAAAGAGCAGGAGAAAAGAGAGAAAGTCAAAGAAAATAGAAGAAAAGGGAATCTTTCTTATTCGAACTTAAAGAGACTTTTCTTATTTGTTTAAGCCAGGACATGACATTCTTTTAGGGCCATTGCAATAAAGGTCTTTATTGTATTTTATGCATCAAAGTAACTCAATTACTTGCTTTATGCCCTAAAAGGATAGAGTCAAAAATAATTAGAATAGAGTTTCTAATCTTCCTAAAAGCTCTATTTATTTAAATTGAAGTAGAGTTGATTTGCAATGTTGTGTTAGTTCAGGTGTTCAGCAAAATGTCTCTCTTATACATACATACGCATATATATATTTATCCAGATTCTTTTCCCTTATAGGTTGTTACAAAATATTGATTATAGTTCCCTATACTGTGCGGTAGGTACACATCTCTGTTTTGTTTTCGAAGCTTAGGAAGCATCTTCTCAAGATAAACATCATTGCCCCCAAATAAAATTATCCCACTCACTTGATTATATTTGCACTGATCCCAATCCATACAGACCCAGGATCAACACCAACTGTATTTAAATCTCCACTGTCTGAAATGGCCATTTTGTCTGATTTGCTGGAGGCTTCATCCAGTCAGACGTATAAATCTCCAGAGGAATTTCTTAAGATGGGTTACAGTATGACACATCCCTCTCCCCAGGGTAGAAGCTCTTATTATAAAAACCAGTTATGTCTTACCTGGCGGATGAAGAAGGAAAGTGACCCACCATGAATGTCTGCGGTTCCCAAGGTGAGGTCTAAGGACGAGGAACAGCAGCACCTGGGAACTTGCAGTGAAATTTCCCAGGCCCCACCCAGACCTCCTTTCTGAGACACTGGTAACTGAAGCAGGTTCGACCCCTGGGTTGGGAGTATCCCCTAGAGGAGGAAATGGCAACCCACCCCAATATTCTTACCTGGGAAATCCCATGGACGGAGGAGCCCGGCGGGCCACAGTGCATGGGTGGCAAAGAGTCGGACAGGAGCAAGCGGCTGAGGTCTCACAGCTGGTGTTTAACAAGCCCTCTGAGTGAGTCTGACGCTTGCTCAGATTCCAGACCCTTGATGTGGGAAGATGCTGAGGGTATGTGGATGTCAGACCAGCTGACAAGACTTCAGAAACACTACGCATCTTGTGAGCTCATTTGTTAGGCTCGGCAACCGCTCTCTAAATGTTGGTAAATTTTTAAAATATACTTCATTTTATAACTACATTAAATTTGCTTTATTTCAAAGATATGTACAGGAAACAATACTTTCTAGTACAACCCAAATATCCCCAAGCTTTTCAAGCATCTAGATAAAAATAAGGTCTCTTGAACCTTGGTACTGGTGTTTCACTGGCATATTTGTCCTACCTGTAAATCTCAGGATCTCCCCACCCAAGGGCGTGGCTAGTTAAACAGGCAGATCGCAAAGCCTTGCATGGGCCCCTCTCTATCTCAGGGGGCTCTCCCTAGTTTGGGAAATTGGGTTTGGGCAAGGGTGGAAGAGTAAGAAGGGTGGGCTTGGGGATGTGTTTGTGTTTTTATCCAATGATGGGAGCAGACTGATAAAGGAATAAAACATCTGTGCCTCAGTTGAGAGAAGGTTCTGCAGCCTTGGTTGCTATTGGAGGCAGTCACAGAATTGATGTCCAACAATAATCAGTATCAAGGCTGCAAGGAACAAAGAGCTTTTTGAGGGGTCTTAAAAATTACAATTTGGGAGACAGATGCAGGTTAAACCAAGTGAAAGACTCTTCTGGGGAAGAGAGACACGTATAAAGGCAAAAGCCATAAGATTGTTCAATAATCATGACTGACTTTGGTGCGAGGAAGGAAACCTTTAAACCTGTCACTGATTAGTCAGTCAGTCTTGCCTGTGCCGGGTCTTCGTCGCCGCCCGGCTCTCCTCTCGTTTCTCCGAGTGGGAGCTGCGCTCTCGCTGCGGCCCTCGGGCTTCTCCTTGTGGTAGCTTCTCTTGCTGGGGAGCGTGGGTTCTGGAGCATGCGGGCTTCAGTAGCTGCAGCACATGTGCTTAGTAGAGCAGCTCCCAGGCTCCAGAGCACAGGCTCAGTAGCCGAGGCGCAGGGGTTGGTTGCTTTGCAGCATGAGGCATCTTCCCAGACCAGGGATCAAATCTGCGTCTCCTGCATTGGCAGGTGAATTCTTTACCACTGAGCCACCAGGCAAGTCCAAGGAAGGAAATATTTGTCCTTAAGGGATAGGCCGTCACCAGTTATATTAGGGAAATCCAACAAGTATCTGAATTTCTGGAACACGGGGCAGATTCTCTGGACACCTGCTTTAGATGGTAAGTGATCAAAAGCCAGGTTCCGTCCAGGCTGAGACGTGCGTCAAGTGACATGTTCCCGGTGGCCTCCTGGCTCCATTTGAGAGAGTTCTCTCAGCAATGCCACCTCCATTTTGATGCTGTTTTCACAACTGTGGGCCTGCAGGCCCGTCCCAACAGCTCCGCCCTCCTGCACTAGGCCCCCTTTCACAATATCTCACTGGCAGCCCATTCTGGGAAAGTGTTCCTCATGGTTCAGAGGCACAGGGCAGTGGGTTGGTTGGCTATTCTTCATCATGGAACCTCCTCCTCACCACTTCCCTAGTCCACTTAACATCCCTTCAGTGACTATTTCTGGAGCTCTTCATGTCTGGAAATACACCTATAAGCAAAATACAGAGCCTTCATGCAGCTCCTTGTAGAAGCTCCGTGGAGCTTTCACGGTGTGTTCATTGTCATGGCAATCCTAGTGCAGGTTGGAAAAGAATGTCCAGACACAGAGCATTTCAGATGGGAGTGAGCTTATTAAGAGTAAACAGCAGAGGTAATGTGGGTGCTGCAAACACAGCGGGCTGACTTCCTGACAGAACTGGGAAAGCCAGCACTTCATGAGTTGGTGGTGACTTAGCAGCAGCAGGCAATTTTTATAGCCTCAAGACAGAGACGTTTCCTGCTGGAGGTTGGCATCAGGTGATTGGTCAGGGTGCTATAACGTCAGCACCCAGGTGGGCGTTTTGCCTAAGGACTCAGGAAGCTTGCTGGTGACGATCAGGGGCCTCTCGGCCATGGTTGCAAACGGGCTTATTCAGTTCTGGAGATAACCTTGCTCCTGGGCTCCGGTTCTGCGGCCTTCAGGCAGGTCTCACACCTGTAGCCTCGGACTAGGAGTCCACATTCACGTCTTCATGGAGCTTACATGAAGAAGAATGGAGAAGAAAGACAATAAAGAAGTAAATTGTACCGTGACCGGTGCTGACACTCTTTTTTTCAGGTCCCTCGGGAGTATTGCGCGTGTGTTCAGTACCAGGCCCCCGTTTCTCTCACTCTGGCCATTCTCGCACCGTAAGAAGGACGCCTCGCCTCACCACCGTGTGAGGACGTGGCTGTGACGCCCTGGTGGAAAAGTTCTGCTCCGTGGTCCCCGCTGGCTGCCCGTCTCAGGAGTTCTGTGTAATCTGGACCAGAAAGCAGGTCTACTGGTAAGGTGGAAATCTGCTGGTTTTGTCTTCCTAGTACCTCTACCGGAGAAGGCAATGGCAACCCACCCCGGTGTTCTTCTCTGGAGAATCCCAGGGACGGGAGCCTGGTGAGCTGCCGTCTAGGGGGTCGCACAGAGTCGGACACGACTGACTTGACTTAGCAGCAGCAGCAGTACCTCTACCCCGTCCTAAATCTCAGAGGTATGATGATCTGACCTTGACCCAGGCTGGGCCCGCCATGGGATCCCTTCCTCCTGTCTACCACAATTTGTCCTGAAAAACGGTACATTCCCCAAAAGTCATGAAAGCCAGCCAGAGCTCTGTTATGAGATTTGATATATAGATGATTAGAAAAGCTCCCTTTCCGCTTGGATGGACCTTAACGTGATGACCCCTACTCCAAGACGTGGAGTGAGTGTATGTAAGGAGCACGCGAGAAATGAGATAAGAGAGCCCTGTTGGCGTATATGCATGTGCCATGTCTCACTGTTCCCCAAACAAGTCCCCTCCCTGTCCTTAATTACATGAGGTAACACAGATCCTTTCACACTTGCATTACTTTCAGTTATTTGCAGCTGAAAATAATTGTATGCTGAACCCACATTAATTATATCAACTACTTTGACTTGGATCGATGCTAGGGAAAAGAAGCCAGAATTTATTTTACAAAAATTATAGCAGCAATAAAACAAACCCTGCCTTTGACAAAACACCATATTAACATCATGGTAATAAGTTAATATGATTTTTATTACACCTTACAAATTAACTATTAATTCATGCCTGAAAAAAAATGCACCAGTACGTATGAGATTCCCTTGAAAGGGCTCACAGACCACCAGTATTGTCGCTGGCGCACACTTTGGGAACTTCTAAATAAAACAGACATCTTTTGTAAACTTGAACCAATTTTCACATGGATGAAACTTTGTTTTATGCAGCTAATCCCATCAAATATAAAATCTCCTAACCCTAGCAAATATCAGACCTCCTGTTAAATATTATTAAATATTGATGATGCTATTTTAAAACAGGATTATAAAAGCTGCATTCAGACTAGCATCATTCTTCAAAGTAATTTCTTAAAAGCATCATAAAATAGAACTAACGTCTATTCATATCATTTGCATTGTACTCATATCCATTAAACTAACAAGGTCTTTAGGCTTTTCGCTCTTATCATTACCTATAGTTTATGCTTTTTTTTTTATTAAACAGGTTCTTAGGTTTCACTTATTCTTTTACTTGAGCACTTTAGGTTGATCATGATAGTAAAAGTGCTTTTCTTTGCATAGTGGTGTTTGACATTTAGGGCCTCCTGGGAAGCTCAACTGGTAAAGAACCCCTCAGCAAAGCAGGAGACCCTGGTTCCATTCCTGGGTCAGGAAGTTCCCCTGGAGAAGGGATAAGCTACCCACCCCCGTGTTCTTGGGCTTTCCCGGTTGCTCAGACAGTGAGGAATCCGCCTGCGATGCAGGAGAGCCCGGTTGGATCCCTGGATTTGGAAGATCCCCTGGAGGAGGGTAAGGCAATCCACTCCATCACCATCAGCAAATTGTGTGCAAATCACAATCATAACCACATCTTGGAATTTTAAGGCACTAATAGAATGGCAGAGCACTAACTGTGCCTTTGAAAGACTGTGTCTATAAAATGGGGCCCGGAGGACACCAGATCCGAGGGTTCTTTCCCAAATTAGAAAGCTTTCCCCTTCCATTAAAGAAACTTATGTAGTTCTAGGTGATTTCTCCTTTTTCTTATACAAAACACACACGGGAAACTGGAAAGTTATTGGAACGTAGGGGACTGAAAACACAAAGTAAAAAAGGAAGAAACCAAAAATGCCCCTTGCAAACTCCATCCCTCTGGAGGACCAGGGTGATGGAGAGAGGCTCTAGACTACTCCCGCGCCCCTGCGCCGCAGCCTCCAGGCTGCAGGGGCCGCTGCAGCGCGCTTCGCGGAGTGCGCTGAGACGCTCTCTCCCGCAGGAGGAGCCGAGACAGACGCGGCGGCGGGGAGGGGAGGTGACCCCGCGACAGGTGAGCGGCGGAAGGGGCCGGGGTGGCGGGTCGGGGACGAGGCGGCCGCCCCGCAGCGGTCTCGGCCCTGGCCGTGGCGCGCCCGGCCGCCCTGTGGCCCTCGCTCCCAGGAGCGTGGGTTCGGACTCGGCGGCGTTCTCTCGAGCCCCCTCTTTCCCGGCACGGCCGGCGCACTCGGTGAGCTCCCCGAGCTGGATCTTGGAGGGTTCTGAGCCCGCGGGGCGCGTGTCCCGCCCCAGACGTGGACACCTGCACCCAAAGAACCTTCTCATTTTCTGGACAGGTTTTTGGTGTCCCACCTCACCAAACTCCTCATTAGGGGAAAGTGGTTTTGTAGTTTTCTCACGTGAGGTTCCTCTTCTCTTTTTAACTGTGTTTACAGTCCTGTGTGCCCCCTGCGAGACAATGTTAGAACTTAATTGAATGCAGTTTCTTTTTCTGGAGGCTTCAAAGGCACCTGTCTTTGACCAATAGCAAGATGTAGTGTAGGTACCACAGTATGGGGAAGGCAGCAGACCCAAATAATACTTTGCCGCCCTCAGATTGTTGGCAACATCCTTTGTGAATAACATTCTTTGTCAGTATCTGTCTCTAGGTATGGTAAATTTCAAGGGATTAAAAAAAAAAAAACTCTTTTACCTTAAAAACAACAAATGTAGAGTTCATCTTTAAACTTTAAAACCCAAAAGGGAGGGAACATAATGTGTATCTGATTCATGTTGATGTATGACAGAAAAACACAGTATTGTAAAGCAATTATCCTTCAATTAAGAATAAATTTAAAAAAATTAAGTGATTATAATTTTATGCTTCGTTGGAATATTACTCAGCCATAAAAATGAACGAAATTGGGTCATTTGTAGAGAAATGGTTGAACCTGGAGTCTGTCATACAGAGTGGAGAAAATCAGAGAGAGAGAAACAAATATTGTATATTAATGCATGTATATGGAATCTAGCAAATGGTACTGATGAAGCCGTTTGCAGGACAGGAATAGACAGATGTGGAGGACAGATTGTGGATGGTGGGGGGCTGGGAAGGGGACATGGAGAGAGTAGTGTTGACACTCACAGGCGGCTGCTGCGGCTGCTGAGTCACTTCAGTCGTGTCCGACTCTGCGACCCCAGAGACGGCAGCCCGCCAGGCTCCCCCGCCCCTGGGATCCTCCAGGCAGGAACCCTGGGTGTTGTAAAACAGCTAGTGGGAAGCTGCCGCATAGCACAGGGCTCGCAGTTCTGTGCTCTGTGAGACCAGGCGGGTGGACAGGGGTGGGGTGGGAGGCTCAAGAGAGAGGGGATATATGTATACATATAGTTGATTCGCTGTTGTTATGCAGCAGAAACCAACACTGTAGAGCAGTTATTCTCCAATTAAAACATTTTGTTACGTTTCTTAAATCTTGTAATTACTTACAAATGCTGAGTCTTAGCGATTTAGGAGTGAAGTGGTGGGCCAGGGGTTGGCTGGAACTTGAGTGACCTGGATTATCTCACTCTTCCATGGCAAAGACAATCAGTCTCTTTTGGTTTAGATTTGTTTAGAAAAAGGGATTGAATTCATTGGTGGAGAAGAAAATAGCTACCATTTGTTGAACTTCTGTTATGTCCTTTAAAAAATGTTACCTCATTTAATCTACAGTGTCATTCTATGCAATAGGTAATACCTCTTTTATAAAAGTGCAAACTAAACTGAAGCTCAGAGAAGTTGTCACTCAAAAACATACACCTAATCGGTTGCAAAGTTGGAATTTGCAGCAATGGTACATTCCCTTAAGATAGAAAACTGTCTGATTCTGCCCTGAACTTGTTTATTCTAAATCAAATTATTTTTAAGGTGTCTTGCCCCAAACTTCAAGTTATTTTCTTAAATTTTGAAATAGTGTGGTATGTGAAACAAAAATAACAAGTACATATATATATATACTTAAAGTATTTTGTCCATTTTATAATTCCCTAAGGCTTTTATTTAATAAAAGCAAGGCTTTATTGCTGGCATTCCTTCTCACCAGTATTCTGTGATTCTGACAGTTTTTTTCATTTATCTTCTGTTGAGATGCTTATTTCAAAATGAATATCTAAGGATTAAGTTTTTCACCAAAGTAACTCATATTCTTTGTATCTTGGTCTAATTTTTATGTCATGCCAGTTTTGTGCCAGCAAATTGTTTAATATCAGCTGCCAAGTACATTCTGGATTATCCCACAGAGCAGGAATTTTAATAAAGAAGAGAAAATGGTTTAGAATTCCTGCTGCCCAGGACCATCTTTGTACCGTCTCGCACGGTGTATTCGTTCTGGGGGCTCCATTTTCACTCATCCTCTGGGACGTTGCTACAAAGAGGCTGCTGCTTCCTTTCCTGTCACATATTGCCTTCCCCAGAGAATGGGCAGGAGAAAAAGGTAAAGAAGCTTTTACTGGGAGGGACGTATGAAGGAAATGCAGGTTAGTTTAGATCTGTTTTTAAAAAAAGCTCTTAGATCGGAGGATAGTTTATTTACAGCGCTGCGTTAGCTGCAGGTGCACAACACAGTGTATAACTTAGTTATACGTGCGTTGTTTTCAGATTCTTTTCCCTTATGGTTTGTTACAAAACATTGAGTGTAGCTCCCTGTGTTATACGGTACATCACTGTTGATTATTTTATATATAGTCGTGTATGTTAATCCCAGACTCCTCATTTATCCCATGCTGCTGCTGCTGCTGCTGAGTCGCTTCAGTCGTGTCCGACTCTGTGCGACCCCATAGACAGCAGCCCCCCAGGCTCCCCCATCCCTGGGATTCTCCAGGCAAGAACACTGGAGTGGGTGGCCATTTCCTTCTCCATTATCCCATGCTACCGTTCCCTTTTTTGTAACCATAAGTTTGTTTTCTATGTCCGTGAGTCTGTTTCTGTTTTGTAAATAAATTTGTATCATTTAGATTCCATATATAAGTGATATCATATGGTATTTGTCTTTCTCTTTCTGACTGACTTTGCTTAGTATGATCTCTAGGTCCATCCTTTTTGCTGCAATGGCATTATTTCATTTTTTGTTATTGCTCAGTTGTGTCCGAATCTTTGCTACCCCATGGACTGCAGTACACCAGGCTTCCCTGTCCTTCACCATCTCCCAGAGCTTGCTCAAACTCATGTCCATTGAGTCAGTGATCCCATCCAACCATCTCATCCTCTGTTGTCCCCTTCTTCTCTTGCCTTCAATCTTTCCCAGCATCAGGGTCTTTTCCAGTGAGTCATTTCTTCACATCAGGTGACCAAAGTATTGGAGCTTCAGCTTCAGCATCAGTCCTTCCAATGAATAGTCAGGACTGATTTCCTTTAGGATGGACTAGTTTGATCTCCTTGCAGTCCAAGGGGCTCTCAAGAGTCTTCTCTAACACCACAGCTTAAATTTTTCAGTATTCAACCTTCTTTATAGTCCAACTCTCACATCCATACATGACTACTGGAATAACCATACTTTTAACTATATGGACCTTTGTTGGCAAAGTAAGGTCTCTGCTTTTTAACATGCTGTCTAGGTTTGTCATAGCTTTTCCTCTTTCATTTTTTAGGACTGAGTAATATTCCATTGTATATATGTACCACATCTGTATCCATTCATCTGCTGATGGACATTGAGGTTGCTTACATGTCTTGGCTATTGTAAACAGGCTGCAGTGAACACTGGCGTGCAGGTATCATTCTGAATTATGGTTTTCTCTGGGTGTACGCCTAGGAGTGGGATTGCTGGATCACATAGTAGCTCTAATTTTAGTTTTTTAAGAAGCTGCCATACAGCTGCACCAACAGTGATGGAAGTTTCCCTTTTCCCCACATCCTCTCCAGCATTTATTTGTAGATTTTTCAATGATGGGCATTCTGAACTGTGAGAGGTGATACCTCACTGTAATTTTGATACTCTGACAGTTAGCAGTGGTGAGCACCTTTTTATGTGTTTTTTTGCCTTCTGTATGTCTTCTTTGCTGAAATGTCTATTTAGGTCTTCTGCCCATTTTTTGTTTGGGTTGTTTGATTTTTTTTGGCTATTGAGCTGCATGAGCTATTTGTATGTTTGGAGATTAATCCCTTGATCCCATGATTTGTAAGTATCTTTTTCCCCATTGTTGGTTGTCTTTTCATTTTGTTTATGGTTTCCTTTGCTGTGCAAAAGCTTTTGAGTTAATTAGGTCCCATTTGTTTATTTTTGTTTTATTTTCATCACTGTAGTAGGCGGATCCTTTGGAATCCAAAAAGATATTGCTGAGACTTATGTCAAAGAATGTTCTGCCTGTATTTTCCTCTAAGAGTTTTATACTATCCAGTCTTAAACTTAGGTCTTTAATCCATTTTAAGTTTATGTTTGTATATGGTGTTAGAGAATCTTCTAATTTCATTCTTTTACATGTGACTATCCAGTTTTCCCAGTAGCAGTTGTTGAACAGACTTGTCTTTTGTCCAGGAGAGATGTATGAAGCAAATACAGCGTAGTTTAGATCTTTTTTTACAGGTAGGTATGAAAAATGCAGGGATCAAGACCATCCCCTTGGAAAAGAAATGCAAAAAAGCAAAATGGCTGTCTGAGGAGTCCTTACAAACAGCTGTGAAAAGAAGAGAAGCGAAAGGCAAAGGAGAAAAGGAAAGATATACCCATTTGAATGCAGAGTTCCAAAGGATAGCAAGGAGAGATAAGAAAACCTTCCTCAGTGATCAATACAAAGAAACAGGAAAACAATAGAATGGGAAAGACTAGAGATTTCTGCTAGAAAATTAGAGATACCAAGGGAACATTTCATGCAAAGATGGGCACAATAAAGGGCAGAAATGGTATGGACCTAACAGAAGCAGAAGATATTAAGAAGAGGTATTAAGATATTAAGAATACACAGAAGAACTGTACAAAAAAGATCTTCATGACCCAGATAATCACGATGGTGTGATCACTCACCTATAGCCAGACATCCTGGAATGTGAAGTCAAGTGGGCCTTAGGAAGCATCACTATGAACAAAGCCAGTGGAGGTGATGGAATTCCAGTTGAGCTATTTCAAATCCTGAAAGATGATGCTGTGAAAGTGCTGCACTCAATATGCCAGCAAATTTGGAAAACTCAGCAATGGCCACAGGAATGGAAAAGGTCAGTTTTCATTCCAATTCAAAAGAAAGGCAATGCCAAAGAATGCTCAAACTACCACACAATTGTACTCATCTCACATGCTAGTAAAGTAATGCTCAAAATTCTCCAAGCCAGGCTTCAGCAATACATGAACCGTGAATTTCCAGATGTTCAAGCTAGTTATAGAAAAGGCAGAGGAACCAGAGATCAAATTGCCAACATCTGCTGGATCATCGAAAAAGCAAGAGAGTTCTAGAAAAACATCTATTTCTGCTTTATTGACTATGCCAAAGCCTTTGACTGTGTGGATCACAATAAACTGTGGAAAATTCACAAGAGATGGGAATACCAGACCACCTGACCTGCCTCCTGAAAAATCTGTATGCAGATCAGGAAGCAACAGTTAGAACTGGACATGGAACAACAGACTGGTTCCAAGTAGGAAAAGGAGTATGTCAAGGCTGTATATTGTCACCCTGCTTATTTAACTTATATGCAGAGTACATCATGAGAAACGCTGGGCTGGAGGAAGCACAAGCAGGAATCAAGATTGCCAGGAGAACTATCAATAACCTCAGACATGCAGATGACACCACCCTTATGGCAGAGAGTGAAGAAGAACTAAAAAATCTCTTGATGAAAGTGAAAGAGGAGAGTAAAAAAGTTGGCTTAAAACTCAACATTCAGAAAACTAAGATCATGGCATCTGGTCCCATCACTTCATGGCAAGTAGATGGGGAAACAGTGGAAACAATGTCACACTTTATTTTGGGGGGCTCCAAAATCACTGCAGATGGTGACTGCAGCCATGAAATTAAAAGACGCTTACTTCTTGGAAGAAAAGCTATGACCAACCTAGATAGCATATTAAAAAGCAGAGACATTACTTTGCCAACAAAGGTCTGTCTAGTCAAGGCTATGGTTTTTCCAATGGTCATGTATGGATGTGAGAGTTGGACTGTGAAGAAAGCTGAGCACCAAAGCATTGATGCTTTTGAACTGTGGTGTTGGAGAAGACTCTTGAGAGTCCCTTGGACTGCAAGGAGATCCAACCAGTCCATCCTAAAGGAGATCAGTCCTGGGTGTTCATTGGAAGGACTGATGTTGAAGCTGAAATTCCAATACTTTGACCACCTCATGAGGAGAGCTGACTCATTGGAAAAGAGCCTGATGTTGGGAGGGATTGGGGTCAGGAGGAGAAGGGGACGACAGAGGATGAGATTGCTGGGTGGCATCACCGACTCGATGGACATGAGTCTGAGTAAACTGTGAGTTTACTCCCAGGTGACAGGGAGGCCTGGCGTGCTGCTGTTCATGGGGTCGCAAAGAGTTGGACACGACTGAGCGACTGAACTGAGCTGATGAAAAATGCAAGTCTCTTCTATTAAAATTATGTACACAATTTCTTATTTAAGGGAATAAGAAATGTGTGATGGAAAAAATCGAAATAAGAACAGGGCACCTGGACAGATTGCACAGCCAGGGGCTGGCCCCTGGGATACCTAACTTACTGACTGTTTTAGAGGTCAACCGGCGCAGAAATTAATCAACAAATTAGCCAGCAGCAGTGCAGTGTCAAGTTCCTATCATCCCTGCTAGTGTGTTTGTGTGTGTGTGTATGTGCATGCACGCGTGTGCGCACACGGGAGGAAGAGTCCCCTTTATAGCACAGTAGATGTGGATTCTGGCTTAAAAACAAACTCATCTTGAAAGCAAGTGTATCTAGAGATTGATCCGTATCATATGCAAATAAGTAAGTGTGATTTACCTCGTGCCTTGCAGTGGGGAAAAATAGTAAGAGAAAAACTGGGAGAAAGTGATGGGGAGACTTAGAAGCTCTCATGGATGTGTGTCAGATGGTAACAGTTTTTGAGGTACTGTCCACTCAGTGTTGGAATAGGTTGTTGCTGTGCTTTGAATTTATGATTAGTTCTGTAGCTTTTAAAATTAGAACTTATATCAGCTCTGATTAACACACCTGTGAAGAAACAACTAAGGTTTTGCATTTTATGTACTTATTCAACCACCACATCTTGCATGTCTTTCGCAGTCATATTCCTACAGCTGTGGGCCAGGTGTGTGAGGAGGTATGAAAGGACATTCTCTTACATGAGAAGTCTCATTAGGTTCTGTTCTTATTACAAATTCTTACCTAATAAGTCCCTTTTTGGCCTCAGTAATCTGTCTCTTTTTATTTAAAGTATCAGTGAGTCATTCAGTTCAGTCACTTAATCATGTCTGACTCTCTGCGACCCCATGGACTGCAGCACGCCAGGCCTCCCTGTCCATCACCATCTCCTGGAGCTTGCTCAAACTCAATGTTCATCTAGTCGGTGATGCCATCCAACCATCTCATCCTCTGTCATCCCCTTTTCCCCCTGCCTTCAATCTCCCAGCATTAGGGTCATTTCCAGTGAGTCAGTTCTTCACATCAGGTGGCCAAAGTATTGGAGCTTCAGCTTCAACATCAGTCCTTCCAATGAATATTCAGGACTGATTTCCTTTTAAGATTGTCTGGTTTGATCTTGCAGTCCCAGGGACTCTCAAGAGTCTTCTCCAACACCACAGTTCAAAAGCATCAATTCTTCAGCGCTGTTTTCATTATGGTCCTGCTCCACACTCATGCATGAATTAAAGTCAGTAGTTCTAAAGTGTAAGATTCTAACATAATTTCCAAATCAAAGATTTGTCATATTTAGGGGGTGTTTTGTCATACTGTAATAGAAATGCTTTGGCCAGTCCTAAGAATAATAAATATATAAAGTTTTATACTTAAGTAAAATAATACTGGTGTAATTATTTTCATAAATGTAAGATGTGTGTGTGTGCGCTTAGTCACCCAGTCAGTTCCGGCTCTCTGTGGCCCCATGGCTGTAGCCCGCCAGACTCCCCCATCCACGCGGATTCTCCAGGCAAGAATAGAAGGTTGTTAACATTTTGTTAGTTCCATGAGTGGTACAAACAAGCTCATGAACTTTGGGGAGAACTGTTGGAGCATCTGCAGTGACTATGGCACACACAAGAGAAGCAGCAACAGTACTGAGCTGTCTTATACCAGGCCGAGTAGAAGAATGATACATGATAGAAAGTAGTACTTTCATTGGGCTTCCCCGGTAGCTCAACTGGTAAAAAATCCGCCTGCAATGCAGGAGACCCTGGTTTGATTCCTGGGTCAGGAAGATCCCCTGGAGAATGGACAGGCTCCCCACTCCAGTATTCTTGGACTTCCATGGTGCCTCAGACAGTAAAGAATCTGCTTGCAACATGGGAGACCCCCTTTAGGAGGGTATGGCAACCCACTCCAGTATTCTTCCCTGAATACTCTCCATGGACAGAGGAGCCTGGCGGACTACAGTCCATGAGGTTACAAAGAGTCAGACATGACTGAGCAGCTAAGCCCAAGACTCTCATATGTTCCTAAAAGTATCAAGAACAATGAAAATCGTGGTATATTAAATCTTTTAAAGTATAGTGTGGTAGGTAATTCATTAATTTGTAAAAGTGAAAGTCGCTCAGTCATGTCTGACCCTTTGTGACCCCATGGAATACCCAGTCCATGGAATTCTCCAGGCCGGAGTACTGGAATGGGCAGCCTATCCCTTCTCCAGTAGATCTTCTTGACCCAGAAATTGAACTGGGGTCTCCTGCATTGCAGGTGGATTCTTTACCATCTGAGCTACCAGGGAAGCCCTTTAATTTGTAAAAGTCTCTTTCAGTAAACATTTGCAGTAGTTTCCAGCCTATGTATTCTTTAATTGTCATTTCTGGCAAAGACTTTAACATGAACAGTTTGACGTAAATGGAATGTGGGTGTCTAGAGGTTATGGTATAATAAATACTACCTTGATTGCTTATTTACTTGTTTCATCACAAAGTAAGTATAGGTTCAGCTAAGGAAAGAGAGAATCTTGTGCAAATACAACATACATATAGCTGAGAGGCTGTCTCCCGGGCGATAGACCTCAATAAGATCCCCAAATAAAACTTATCTTGCAACTTTAAGTTTGTGCATTTTCCTTCAGTTTACAGTTTCAAGAAATTCACCTAAGAAATGTGCATGTGAGTGGACCCCTGGTTCAGAAGAAAACATTGGAGTTTTTTGGTAACCTTGGGCATGATGTGTTGGACACATGTGATGGCTGAACAGATTTCAGGCATATTATGGAATTGTTTCAGAAGTTGTCTGTAGTGGAAAAAAATCACTGTTCCAATAGAGAAAATTAGTAACTTGAATGCTGTTGAAATTCTTTAAAAATTGCTAGTTACCACTTGAATGATGTTTTAAATGCTGTTGAACTAAGTGTTTTATGAGTTGTTACCTCATATGATTCATGTCCAAGGTGGGCTTCGAAGAAGAGGTAGATGGAGGTTGATGATCGTTCTATTCTGCTGTAATGCATTGTGGTCGGAAGAGATGAGACCACTTGTCATTGGCAAGTCAGTTAACAGCCAGGGCTTCAGAGATGTTCATTTGCTCCCTAGTGATGATGGCACCAGTATACATGTCCAAAGAACATGAGGTTTATTTGATGAATAACTGAGAATGGTTGGCAGAAGGATGAAAGGAGTGAAAAGCAAGATCCTCTTGCTGATGGACACCTGCTCTGCCCAACACACTCCTGTGCTTGGATTACATGTGTTGAGTTTTCTCATTGACTAATCTTTTTCAAAGACAGTTTTGAAAAAACTGAACTCCTAAAAGCTTCTCCATAAGTAATAAAGTTGCAAAAATATTGCTCTTATAAAGACTGTAAAATGGAAAACTTAATACTTGAATAAACAAAGCCCCAACAAGTGTTTAAATGTGAGTGTTTGAGTCTCATTTCATAACGTTTACTGAGGGTCCAGCATTTCCCCCAAAGAATTTTATGACATTGTGATGAATCTCAGCCGCTCTTTGGAAGTCTTCTTCCCCTGTCTTTTCCCTTCCGAACTTCCCCCCACCCACCCCGCCAGCATTCGGTGGCAGGGTTGGTAAGAATAACCTTTTGCCCAGTAGTATGTAGAAGAAAAAAATATTCACAAAGTATTGACATTCTGGTAGGGAGAACAGAAGCCAAAAGACATACTTGGATATATTAGGATGGATTCTGAGTCATTAAGAGAAAAAGGATTTCCAGTTACGGAGGTGGCATGGTGTTTGTTGCCAGAGAGCGGGCGACAGAGGGGTGAGGAAACAGCTGCGCCCCCTCCTGCGTGGCCCTGGTGCTGGGGTGGCCCAGGGGAGGAAGGCAGAGGGGCGGGAAGGGGAGGCGGGGGAGGAGTCGATCTGTAGGAGGAACGGAGCGAAAGAACGCTCAGGCTTCATGGGTCGGTGTCCTGAAAGGGCTGTGGAAGGCGAGCAACGCTGAAAATGGAAGGAAATTAAGACGGTGTGGACAGCCCTCTGGCCACTCCGACCCTTAGTACCCCCTTCATATAGCAAGATAGAGCGTGACTCATACCAACAAACAATTTCTGTAGGCTCCTGGAAAGTAGGAAAACGACTTTTGCATACCTCACTGGTTCCACGAGATGAAAAATAAAATAACCATTTTACCAAACAGAACCTAAAGGCCAAAGTACGTGTCATATAAAGTAATAAAAGAATTGACCATCACTTTTGGTATATATCTAGGCTGGAATTTGAAAAAAGACTGGATTTTTTTAAGAGCATTATCAGAAAAACATAACTTTGAAGAGAAAAAAAGTCTCTTATTTTATTTTCAGGTATTAAATCATCGTTAGTCAAGATGTCTTCAGCACCCGAGCCTCCAGCCTTTAAACAGGAGCCACCCAAGGAGAAAGACCCGGGAAACGCAGGGCTCAGAGGGGTCCGCACCACAGCCTTATTTCGAGCTGTGAATCCAGAGCTCTTCATTAAACCTGTAAGAAATACATCTAGGATGAGACTTTATGTTCAATTTACCTAGGCTTTCGAAAATAGAAAGTTCTAATTCTCCTGTAACATTTGATTTTATCATGGAAATTTGATGTTAACTAGTAAGACCTCTCTGTGGATAAGAAGCAAATGGAAGGAAAATCTTAAATGCTGTTTCACTAGATACACATATAAAACTAATTATTTTGAGGGTGTTTGAGAATTTAAATGGTAAATAGTTGAATTTTTAATGAATCAACTGGTCAAATTCCTGTTTAAAATTTTATTTTAATAGGTGTATTGATTTTAAGGAAACTTGTTTGATCAGGTACTATTAGGTAAATAAGACCTTCCATTGAAACAAAGAAAACAGAATGAAAATCTGATCAGTCTACAATTCCAGGCTTATTAATAATATTGTAACGTAGGAGATTTTGCAAACATATATTGAAAAATATGAAAACATGCATTTATACACTGTTAGGGAGTTAGCTAATCATATTCTTGTAGCAAGTTACTGAATACATTTGATTTGTTAAGTTTTATTTTTTGAAAAATGCAAGTCAAGTCATAAAATGTACTTAAATGTTTGAATTTTATTAGAATTTTAATAACATAGTTACCAGTATAAACTGTTTGAAAGTTAAATAGGTCAGTTTAGCAAGCAAATCATTAAATCAAGGTAGAAAGTTTTAAAAACTTTGAACTAATGTGTTATTTTACTTGCCAAGTACATTTCAAGAACTGCAAAAGTAAGCTATTCTGAGCATGTAGCCTTTCTCAGATGTCCATCCCACTGAAAAAGTTTGACCTTAATTTTTTTTGATGATTAAGAATCGTAATGAAACAGAAGCAGAAATGATGACAAAAGCAGAAAATACAGAATTTAAAAGCTTTTATTAAAAAAATCCAGGAATTCCCTAGCTATCCAGTTAGGACTCTGCCCTCTCACTGCCAAGGGCCCACGTTCAACCCCTGGCTGGGGAACTAAAATCCCAGAAACTGTGTGGTGTGACAAAAAAGAAAAATCAAAGGAGTGTCCCTTTGCCTCTTAGGGTCTTGGATTTTACACAGCAAATCAGAGTTATTGTAACAGCATGTCTGTTCTGTGACTGTGTTTCTTGAGGTAATAGAATAAGTTCCCAGAGAAGGGGGTGTGTGTTTTGCTGTCCCTGGTATATAACATTAAAGGCTTTCTGCCAATTTTTTCATGATCCTGGGTGACAGGAATAGCATGTAGACTTCATTCCTCACTTCTTAATAAAAATAACTAGTTTAAGGTTTGCAGATGGGAAGCTTGGGCCCAAAGAAGTTAAGCAACTTTTTCACAACATAGGTAACTGAAAACTGAGCCAATTTCCTTCCTAAAGGTGAAGGTCAGAGATGTCCCAGCTGTGAAGAGAAGGAGGAGGAGTCTTCCGTAGTCTCTAAGTTAGCAGGAGTTGAGTTAACCGAGTAAAGAAATGGATAAATACTAGAAATGAAATTTTACCCTAGGAATGCTGGTGTGGTACTCAAGCCTTGGCATGACAAGCGGAAACTGCAAGAGATATTTGAGTCTCCTCAAATGATTGGTCTTATTGAGACCTTGTGGTTTTTTTTTTTCCTTTGACAGAACAAACCTGTAATGGCTTTCGGATTGATAACCCTTTCGCTTTGCGTGGCTTATATCGGTTACCTACATGCGACGCAGGAGAATAAGAAGGACCTCTATGAAGCTATTGATAGTGAGGGACACAGTTATATGAGGCGGAAAACCTCTAAATGGGATTAACTGAGCTGGTTGCTGCAGATGAAGGTTTCCTGGGGACTCTGAAATCTTCAGCTGAAGATTAGGACCGCACAGTGTCTTCTTTCTTATTCCGGAAGATGCTGCTGAGGAGGAAGGAGGGCGATGGCAGCCAGACCCCTGGAGTGAATGTGGTCCTTTCAAAACGGAGCCCTTGTCGCATTCTTCTTCCCAGAGGAAGAGCTGTTCGGTGTTTTAATTTTATTAAATCCTCTTTTAAAAAGTGCCGTGAAAATGGAAGTCATTTTTGTAAATTATAAAGTTCTGTCCAATAAAAGTACTGCTGCTCTTAAGTTTGCATGGTATTGTTAATATTTTAAGGGGAATGTACATTTACACTGTAAATGTACAATGTTGTGAAGGTTTAGTTTTGCTATTTGCAAAGGCAGTGTTCTCTTTCTACCTGGTGAAGAAGAAAATTATTATAAATTATTGTAAAGCCTGCAGTTAAAAACAGTTTTTATAGGGTTACAGATGGGTCATATATTTCAGTTTTCCATTTCAGCTAACTTTGGTCCAGATTTTTATTTTAGTTGAAAAAATACTCCCACTCAATTACTAAAATAAAGATTAAATGAAAGAATAACCCAGAGTAATTGGAGTTTTTCTTTAAAAAAAAAAAAAAACACCAGACAGTATGGTATACTGAGTATGATGTTTTTATTTGACTATAACTAAATGTTACCTATTTTGTTTTCATTGTAATTTGTTATTTCATTGTTATTTGTATTTCATTGTTATCACTGTAATTTAATGTTACAATGATATGATAAATGTAAGACCAGATGTTCTTATAGTTAGTTGAAAACTAGAGCTGCTCAGTAGGTAAGAAGGTCTAGATTTAAAGTAACTGTAAGTATATGGGGTTTACCTCATACCTTTCTGATGAGGGTTCTAGATGTGTTTTATTTCTAGATATGTACCACATTCTCCAAATCATTGGAATTGCATCTTAGTAAATAAATCTTGTCTCTGAAATTTTGTTCCATTATTAACAAGTAAAATAATTGCACAGGCAGAGTTTATCATCATAATGTAAGATTTAATTTCCAGTGCTTTATGGTGGTTTTGTAAGATACATGAAAAAGTAATTATGTCTGATTTGTAGATATTAAAGAGCTTAGCTAATTGAGTTGTCTATATGCAACTAAATTAAATCTTTATTACTGAGCCTTAAGTATTTCTTTGCGGGGTCTCTCTATATAGTACACTTCATACAGTTTAAATATACTTAGGTGGTGTACAGTGCCTTTAAAGTTTTATCTTTTGCTGTTGGTTGGTAGAGGATTAGAGTTCTTCTGTTTTCAGCTTATGCATTTAATGCCACATCATCATCATCAGAGTTCTTCTAATATCCAACAAAAGCAGTTACTGTTTGGTGGGGGAGGTATTAGTGAGCTATCAGGAGATTACTGCAGCAAAGAAGGGCTGCAGGGCTGGGCAGACGGCAGCCTTGGACCCCGTGACCGTGTGTGAGTGAGCCGGGGCCGCAGTAGATCCACAGGGTGCCCAGCTGCGAAAAGCAGTGCAAGGGGAGGGTTCCGCTGACTCAGAAACGAGTGACCTGACTGCTTCCCTGGGGGCTCAGACGGTAAGAGCGTCTGCCTGCAATGTGGGAGACCCGGGTTGATCGGTGGGTCTGGAAGATCCCCTGGAGAAGGAAATGGCAACCCACTCCAGTATTCTTGCCTGGAAAATTCCATGGACAGAGGAGGCTGGTAGGGTACAGTCCATGGTGTCGCGAAGAGTTGGGACAGGACTGAGCGACTTCACTTTCACTTTCAACCTAACTGTGATACTGTTCAAAGGTCCGCCACAAGTTCCGTAGCACTGTCTTCTGTGTGCAGTGTCAGAGACTGCTTGGCTGTGGATGATTTCATTCCTTCTCTAAAGGAAAATGAGACAAAGTCAGTGGTCTAAGGAGGGGATGCTCAGGGCAAGATACCTTCATTCCTTCTCTAAAGGAAAATGAGACAAAGTCAGTGATCTAAGGAGGGGATGCTCAGGGCAAGATGTTTATGGCATGTTGGAGTCTGAGTTCAAGTGGTAGGAGGAATATTTTCCAATGCAGGAATCTGGTTGAGATCGGGCAAACTGTAACATAATAGATTGTCTTGAAGTAAGTATTGATAAATGAACTACCGGTAAGCTGCAAGCAACCTCTTAGCCCAGGGACGTAATCTTTTCTGATAGAAGAGCCATTTGCCCAGGAGACCAAGCAGTTTAGTTGATAAGAATTTCCCAGTGTGAACAGTGAAGTTATTTATTATTTAATAGCCTTATCTTCTGTAAGGCAACCAATCGGTCCCAGTTTTCTAAGCATGGAGGGGATTCTTGGGATGCAGTTCTTTCCATTTTAAAACAAGGACAACAAATGAATTAACTATGATTTTAAAAGCCAAGCTTAGTAATCTTGAGTGCTTGCTTACTGAAAGTAATTTTTCCTTTAAGGTACTGTGTGATTTTCCCAGTTTTATTGCCCTGGCACAAAAGCATTATAGATAACCTAAAAAAAATTAAACTCTTTTTTTTTGTTCTGGCCTAAAAAATCAATTCTTTAAATAAACCATTTAACAGAATGTATGGTAGACTGAATAACACACCTCTTTTCCCACACCACCCTAGAGATTTTTGGATCCTAATCCCAGAACCTGTAAATATGTTCCATTATATGACAGAAAGGTCAAGGTTATACCAATAACCTCAAATATGCAGATGACACCACCCTAATGGCAGAAAGTGAAGAAGAACTAAAGAGCTTCTTGGTGAAGGTGAAAGGAGAGTGAAAAAGCTGGCTTAAAACTCAACATTCAAAAAACTAAGATCGTGGCATCCATGAAGTCCCATCACTTCATGGCAAATAGGTGGGGAAACAATGGAAACAGTGACAGGCTTTATTTTCTTGGGTTTCAAAATCACTGCAGATGGGGACTGCAGCCATGAAGTTAAAAGACACTTGCTCCTTGGAAGAAACTCATTGGAAAAGACCGTGATGCTGGGAAAGATTGAGGGCAGGAGGAGAAGGGGGTGACAGAAGATGAGATGGTTGGATGGTATCATCGACTCAATGAACATGAGAGAGAGAGTGAAGTACAGGGTAGCCTGACGTGCTGCAGTCCATGGGGGGTCACAAAGAGTCAGACACGACTGGGGGAAAAAAAACAAAAAAACCATGGCAGAAGGAACTGGACAGATATGATTAAGTTCCGGATTTGAAATAGGGAAATGACCCTTTATTATTTGGGTGAGCCTGATATAATCACAAAAGTCCTTATAAGAGGGAGGCAGGTGATGAGAGGAAGAAGCAATGTCACCCTGCAAACAGGAGGATAAGAGGCTATACTGATGCAAGCCCACGGGCCAAGGAATGGGAACGGCCTCTGGTAGCTGGAAAAGGCAAGGAAACCGAGTCTCCCTGAAGCCTCCAGAGGAACCAGTGCTGCCGACACCGTTGTGGACTTCTGACCTCCAGAACTGCAAGGGAATGAATTTGTGTGATTTTAAGCCACCAAGTATGTAGTCATTTGTTAGAGCAGCAGAAGGAAACATACAGAAAGTATCTGGGAAATGAAGAGTTGTACCATGCTGCCTTCTGTCATTATTTCTAGTTGCTTTTATGAGCAAAGCTTGTCTTACCTAGCAACAGTTGCTAAGTATGTTGACAATTTAATCTAGACTCTAGCAGGGAGTAGCTGCTTAAATCTTCCCAAATCCAGTGCCCAGACCTTCTATGGGCAGAGGCTTTCAGTACCATTCTTTACCCCCTAGGCATATAACCACTACCTAATCATGGTGAATCATTTAATCCTGACAAGCCTCTAGCATTGTCTTCAAACCTTGAATCTCTTCTGCTTTCTCAAACTTGAACTTTTCTTAAAACTACCTTTTCTAATCCTGAGAGTTTTTAAACTGTACATAGTAAAAGACATCTTTAATTATGATCAGGAATCCGAATTATACAAACTTTGTTTGCTGTGCTGTTTGTAATAAAATAATTCCATCAGCTCCTTTTGGGGAAACCTTTAAACGGATCCATGAATACAAGCCATTTAAGACACGCTTTTACACTCACAAAGATATACTGGGTAAGTGACTTTGCTGTTTTTCTTTGTCCTCATGCTTCATAGCATTGTACGTCGTCGTTCTTGTTGTGTGGACTTTGATCAGCTCTCTTAGCAAAGCTCCTTGTCCTTCACCTGTGTCTGTTCGGCGTGAGAAGAGGATGGGTTGAAATCCTGCTTCTCCACTTTCCAGCTGTGTGCCTTGGCAGGATACTTAGCCTCTCAGCCTGTGTCCTTATATGTAAACAGGGATGTTAACACAATACTTTTCTTGCAGGTTTCTTCTGAGGCTTTAATGAAATGTTCCTCCCTCTTCTAAAGCCTGGCACATAATAGTAACTTGGAGTTCTTTTTGCCCTCACCCACACTTGGGCACTTTCCATACGCATAGGAGAGAAATATCTCTAAGTAACACCTTAATAAACAGATGAAAGAAACTGTGTTCTTTGTTAGTACTGGTGACATAGAATAGCTTATAAATATCATGAGAATGTGTACTGTGTGTATACTTCTTTTACCTTTTAAGTCCTCCTTTTGTATTTAAAAACATTTTAAGTGTAGCTGATTTATGATATTTCAAGTGTACAGGAAAGTGATTCAGTTATATATATATATATATATATATATATATATATATGTGTGTGTGTGTGTATTATATTCAATATATTTTATGTTGAATTATATATGTATATATGTTCTCTTTCAGATTATTATCCATTATAGGTTATTATAAGGTATTGAATATAGTTCCCTGTGCCATACAGTAAGTCTTTGTCTGTTTTATATATAGTAGTATTATCTGTTACCCCCAAATTCCTAACTTATCTCTTTCCCCTATATATGCACTTCTAATAAGCAAATCAAATTTTAATTACAGGTTTCCTTTTCTCCTCATTCCTCTCAGGTTTTCAGTCTGACTTCAAGCCTTAGAAGTTTTTTCCTAAGTATTCTCAAAATACTTCTCAAATCCTGTCTTCCTTTAACGTGTTAAATTAGTGGTGATTAAATTTTACTCCTGATCTTTGAAACTGTAAGAAGCCATAGAATGGAGGGTGTTTTGAAAAAAACTAAAATGAGAGGGAGATCAAAGTGGGATCCTCTAAAAATATCAATCCCGAAACTTATCACTAATTTTAACTTTTAGTAACTGTTTAGTGCGACTTATTAATTATAATCTCTATAATGATTTTGCTTTTTACACCCAGAACAGTGGATATCCATTTTTAGATATGCTTTTTTGGGTTGATTCCTTATGCTTCCTAGTATATCTGAATCCAAACATTAAGTGGATAAATTAAAACATGTATAAATGCTAATAAGTATTGCAGAGGGTAGTTCTCAACATTGGAAGCGTTCTACAGAACTTTTAAATCCAAACACAAACTTCATTGGATTTAATACTGTTAAGAAGTCCAAATTCATTCTACTCACTGCATGACAGGCCAATAGATCAGGAGATGAGTTGTTGGGGCAGAGAAGAACGACTTTATTCAGAAAGCCAGCAAACAGAGATGGCAGATTAATGTACCAAAGAACCTTCTTACCCCTTTCAGAATGCAGGAATTTTTTATATTAAAAGGGGAGGAGGGGTGGGTTGGTTGTTGCAAACTTCCTGGTGCAGGAATTCTTTGTTCTTATAGTTGTCCATTATGGGTCAGTTCCGATGTTCCTGTAAACCTCCAGCAAGACAAATCTTATTCTCTGTTCTGCAACTTTTTGGCTCTACGGGAATGGAAAAGTGTTATACCTTTAAAGGTCAGAACCTTGAGAGCAGGCTACCCTGTATATTTCAGGCTATAGGCAACATTCTTCACTCTAAGCAAAAGCAATTGAATACAAGGTTAAAGTAAACGAAAACATCTAATATGGAGTCAGGTTTGTTCTTCCCTATTACAATAGTCATCCAACAGAAACCCACGAAATTAGAGCCTTCAGAATTGGCCCTCAGCATGTGGCCTTTTAAAAAACTTTTTCAACAGTTTTTACATATTTCATAGGTTTTTATTTGGAAATAGTTGAAGACTGACACATTTTAAAAATAGAACAGAGTTCCCACCCAGGTTCCCTCATTGATGCCTTACATAACACTGGTACATTGTCAAAATCAGGAAATTGGTGTTGGAGCGATACTGGTAAGTTAGGTGCAGACCTTATTTGTTCTTTTTTCCCTGGTGTGTAGTTTTATTAAATTTATCACATGTAAATTCATGTAACCATCACTACAGTCATAACACAGAAATATTTCTTCACCACAGAGAAACTCCCTCTTGTTACCTCTTAATACCTCGTAATTTAAATCCCTGGCAGCCACTAATCTGTCTTCAGCCACTATAATTAAAGCGCTTTGACAATGTTTTATATATAAAACATATATATATGATACACTATATTCTCTACATATATCCTGTGTGTCTGTATATATATATATATATAATCATACAGTATGTAACTCTTTGAAATCAGCTTTTTTCACTCAGCATGCCCTTAACTTCCAAGTTATTCTCCTTGTTAACAGTGTTTTCCTCTTTTCAGCATCTTAGAAAAGCTATGCAGGGATGCTGTTGTACAGTTAGGGTGGAGAACAACTAATACAAAGTCCTGGAACTTAAGTATAAAAAGGGATAATAGCAGCCCATACTTGTATCACATTTTTATGAAGTGCAGAACTTTGCCAGTCTGTGCTTGGTCCTATTTCTTTCTAAATCTTTTCTAATTGTCTCTACACAGTGTTGGGCCTGTGTAGTATATGTCCATCCTCCTCATCGCATTCACTGCTTTATACTTGTAGACTCACTGACAATCTAGTAGCAAAGACTCTTAATGCCAACTCATATGTACTTCAGTTACAGGTGACAGAAATGCAGCTCAGACTAGACTATTCACCAAAGAGGATTCCTTGACCCTTGGAACAGTGGTACCAGGAGGGGGCTGGGCCCAGGGCTCTCAGTTCGTCCACACTTGCTGTTTTCATGCATTGGCTTCGTTGATTTACTGCTGCAGCCAAGCTTCCTCCAGCAACTGAGAAAGGGGTGGGAGTGGTTCCAAACTGCTCTAACCGTCCTAGTCTCTCCAGCTTAGAAACCGTAGAGGAAAAGAGCTCTGTTCTCCTTACGGCCTTATACAAAATAAGGAAAAGAGTGTGTCTGGCCAGGCTTGAGTCTGTGCTCCAGTTAACGGGGCCTGGAAGGTAGGGGAGCATGTGATGGGCCAAGCCGGTTGGCTGCTGTGATTGGCAGTCCCAGAACAGGTGAGGGAGGAAGTTCTTGAGGAAAATGGGTCCTGTTACCAGAAGGAGAAAATAAAGTCTGTCCCTGTTTCCTCATCTAAAATAAACTGACAGACTTTATTTTCTTGGGCACCAAAATCACTGCAGATGGTGACTGCAGCCATGAAATTAAAAGACGTTTGCTGCTTGGAAAGAAAGCTATGGCAAACCTGGACAGCGTATTAAAAAGCAGAGACATTACTTTGCCAACAGAGTTCCATCTAGTCAAAGCTATGGTTTTTCCAGTGGTCATGTATGGATGGGAGAGTTGGACCATAAAGAAGGCTGAGCACTGAAAAACTGATGCTTTTGAACTGTGGTGCTGGAGAAGACTCTTGAGAGTCCCTTGGACGGCAAGGAGATCCAGCCAGTCCATCCTAAGGGAAATCAATCCTGACTATTCATTGGAAGGACTGATGCTGAAGTTCCTATACTTTGGCCACCTGATTCGAAGAGCTGACTCATTGGAAAAGACCCTGATGCTGGGAAAGACTGAGGGTGGGAGGAGAAGGGGACGACAGACGATGAGCTGGCTGGATGGTGTCACTGACTCGGTGGACATGGGTTTGAGCATCTCTGGAAGCTGCAGTCCGTGGGGCAGCAAAGAATCAGACTTGAGTGACCGAACAGCAGCTAGAAGTGTGGGCTGTGAGAGGGGCTGAGTCCATGCAGGTCTCACTGTGCTGTGAGCTGCTTCCCAGCCAGTTGGGAGAGTAACTTACCTCTTTCACTGTGTCTTTAGAGATTGAAATTCCCCCAAAGGATCTCTTTCTTAGATAACTCTAGTAAATAACTTGATAGCGATGAAAAAGAAAGCCAAGATACAGTCTGTGGATATATGTGATTTTTTTCCCTCTTCCACTCCACAGATATTGGGAAAGAGATTCTGAATAAGGAAGAGCAGTTTCAAGAGGCTGCCCTCAAAGAACGAATTGCACAGGTAGAAGCCGACATATGGGCTCAGGTAAGGGAAACCAGAAATCAGCCGCATGCCTCTTGGCACTTCTTCCTCTTTGGGGATTTGTATGAAAGAGTCGAGTCAGGCAGGGCTGACTTTGAATGCCGGTCATCTGTGGGGCAGGTTCTTCAGCTCTGTAGTCTTGGGATCTTCCAATGTGAAAGAGGAATAATAATACTCTCTAGAATTGTTGAGAAAGTTCAATGAAATGACGTGCCTGGCACACGTAGATGCTGAGTAAGAAGGAGAATCATCAGGAGCGTCCATCCTTTTAAGTTGCCCCTGCGTGTGGATGACTCGGGTTCCCTTTATTCTCATTGAATTAAAACTTCAAAAAAAGGCATTCTTGTTGATAATTATTATTGCTTAGTCTTTAATATGTAGACCATCCATTTGTGCCACGTGTAATACCCCAAGTGGCTTTTTTCCCAAATACTGCATCATAGCTGAGTCTCTTTTTCAACTCTCTCCCAGCTCCTCTTTGCTCCAAAGTCCTTGACACCTTGTCCACGTGACTGCCGAGGGCCATGGGAGCAATTTCAGTGCCTTGGAGCTCACGGTCAGATCCCAGACTCTTCAATAAAGCAAAACTTCCATCCTCCAACTCCCATTTCTTCCAGTAAGAAAGAAAAGGCTATATGTGACTTCCCTAAAGAGAATTAACACTCCTTGAGAGGAGGATAAGCCACAGTTCTTAGAAGTTATTTCTCAGTTTCTCTATAATATAGACATCATAGCAAAGAGTATTGGAACTGTCCAGTATTACTTCCAGCAAAAGCTTTGTATGAACATTCTCCAAAAGTACAAAATGCTTCAGTGTGAAGGGTAATAGATATAAAAGTCTTAGTAGTCATTTATCCTTATCAATAATAATACAATTTAAATTGACTGTGAGCCATTAATTATATTCCCTAATACAAGGGAATACTTTTGTGAATAATGTACAGTTTAAGTATAAGTTTATCTAATGTTTTGGGCATTCTTTTCAAATAAAATAATGAAACATCTTTCTGGAGACCCTGATGCAGGGGTCACCCTGCTTATTTAACTTATATGCAGAGTACATCATGAGAAATGCTGGGTTGGAAGAAGCACAAGCCGAAATCAAGATTGTTGGTAGAAATATCAGTAACCTCAGATATGCAGATGACACCACCCTTATGGCAGAAAGTGAAGAAGAACTAAAGAGCCTCTTGCTGAAAGTGAAACAGGAGAGTGAAAAAGTTGGCTTAAAACTCAACATTCAGAAAACTAAGATCATGGCATCTGGTCCCATCACTTCATGGCAAATAGATGGGGAAACAGTGGAAACAGTGACAGACTTTATTTTGGGGGGCTCCAGAATCACTGCAGATGGTGATTGCAGCCATGAAATTAAAAGACACTTACTCCTTGGAAGAAAAGCTATGACCAACCTAGACAGCATATTAAAAAGCAGAGACATTACTTTGCCAACAAAGTCAGTCTAGTCAAAGCTGTGGTTTTTCCAGTAGTCATGTATGGATGTGAGAGTTGGACTATAAAGAAAGCTGAGTGCCGAAAAATTGATGCTTTTGAACTGTGGTGTTGGAGAAGACTCTTGAGAGTCCCTTGGACTGCAAGGAGATCCAACCAGTCCATCCTAAAGGAGATCAGTCCTGGGTGTTCATTGGAAGGACTGACGCTGAAGCTGAAACTCCCAATACTTTGGCCACCTGATGCAAAGAACCGACTCATTTGAAAAGACCCTGATGCTGGGAAAGATTGAAGGCGGGAGGAGAAGGGGACGACAGAGGATGAGATGGTTGGATGGCATCACCGACTCAATGGACATGAGTTTGAGTAGACTCCAGTAATTGGTGATGGACAGGGAGGAGCGTGCTGCAGTCCATGGGATTGCAGAGTCGGACACGACTGAGCAACTGAACTGAACTGAGCTGATGCAGGGGATCTAGGGGATCTAGGGTGGTACTCAGCCTCCCTTCTCAGCAAATTTCTGACTTTGTGCATTTTTCTACTTCTCTGTATTTTCCATAATTTCTTGGATGAGCCTACATTACTTTGATAGTTAGTCAACAAGAAATAGAGTGCCAAAGAAAAAAGACCACCAAGCAGCGTGCAGTAAAGCTCTCCTGGGCAGCTCCTGAAACAGTAATGTTAGCCAGGGGCCAGGGCTGTGTTAGGGACATCTCTGCCTGAGACAGCAGTGTGCTCTGGGAGGTCTGAGATGGGGACAAAGCCAGTGAGTGGGGGCCCATGGTGGGGGCTAATTTTCATTAAACATGAAAACCTGATGTATATTAACAAATAAATGAACTCTCTTTCAAAGGCCGATAAACGCCAAAGACAAGCAGTGAAGAAAGCCCTCGAAGAAGCAAATGACATGTACAAAATGCAAATCCAGTTTCTGAAAGAGGAACATGAGAAAGAGTTAAAGGTTTTTAAAAAAATTATTATTCGGGTATAATTGCTTTCCAGTTTTGTGTTAGTTCCTGCCGTACAACAGCGTGAATCATCTATAAGTATACATATACCCCCTCCTTCTCGAGTCTCCCTCCCGTCCATCCCCCATCCCACCCCCCTAGGTCATCACAGAGCACCCAGCTGGCTTTCCTGAGCTGCGCGGCCGTGTCACACCGATGTCTGTTTCCCGCGTGGTGGTGTATTACGCCATCGCTGCTCCCGACTCAGCCCCCCTCCTCCTCCCCTTCTGTGGCCGCTTGTCTCCTGAGGTTTCCAGTTTCTATAGCGGCCTGTTTGTTGTCTTTTAAGAAGTACTTAAGTGTGTAAAAAGCTCTGGCAAGGGAATGGGAGAAAGGCAATCATACATAAAGTCTAGATGCGTGTTTTATGGAGCTTGGTTGGGAGGCCCAGGATTTTTACAGAAGAAATCCTGGACTCTCTGGCAGCAGCGATGATTGGGTGCAGGAGAATCCCTTTGACGTAATGAACCGTAACGAGTGGCCGTAGACGAGCCCACACCTTTACGGGTGAGATGTGCAGGAGGCCCCCTGGCTGTCGCTCTGCGCGTCTCTTGTCCCGGCTCTCCTCCCCTTACTGCCTTTCTCTGGATCCTCAAACCTGTTCTCACTGGGAGGCCTTGTCAGAATGTTCTTCCTGCACTTCGTCAGACACCCAGCATCACCGGTCAAGGGAAGCCTTCCCCAGCCAGCTGTGCTGACACCCATACCCTGCCCTTGTCACCCAGCACTGGTGTAGGTACCTAGATGGGAGGGTTGATTACTTGTTGAATGTCTGGTAGCCACACTCCTGCAGTCTCCACAAGGGCACATCTGACTCACTACCACCCTTATCCTGGGGCCAGTGTGGTGGCGTGACTTTGTAAGCAGAAGCAGGCTGGACAGAGGAAGCAGGCTCTCTGATTGCATCCTTTTCCCTAAATTTGCATTTACTACGGTGATAAGAGAGACCCTTGAGCTGTTTCTCAGGTATTTGCTGCAGGATCAGAAGTCCCACAACCAGGGAAACTCTTTGCAGGCTGCCCCTGGTACCATTACACGACTGCATGACTTGGGGTGGTTAGTGAACTATCAAGGCAGAGCCCCAGGTTCCCCACACAGTTCAGTCCAAAGCTGCTCAAAGGAAAGGCACACAGAAGTCCTTGCACACGTGGCTCGTGGGAGGACAGGACACAGTGCACGCTCATGATTCCTGGGCAGAGGCTGGAGGGAGAGCAACAGAAGTCAAGAACATAACTCATAAACGGTTCAGGGACCACAGGCCCACTTGTCCATTGTTAACGCCATGCACACCTGTCATTGATCAGCTCTGCACTAGGGAGATTAAATAGACCATCCTTGCCCTCAGAAAACTTGCTAGGAAGAAAGAGAGCTCCATCCCAGGGCTCCTGAAGCGTGGTGGGCCCTCCCTACCTGACTCCAGGGGCCACGATCCCTGAGGGGCTGGCTGCAGTGGACCACTGCCCATCCTTGATTTCAGTTCAGAACGTGAGGAGCGTTTATCGCGTGTCTGGAGAGGCCTGCTGCTCGCCCAGCAGGGAGGGAGCGGCCACACTGGATCTTGAACAGTGACATACTTCTCTATCAGTTAATAAATCACCATCCCCAAGCCCACCCTGGACTCGCCCAACCAACAATTCCAAGGGGCAGCCGTTCCCACGGGTGTGGGGGCCGTGTGTCCCTGCTCTCTGCTACAAGCAGAGGACGTTTTAAACCTGACTGCTGGCAGTAGGTTGTGACAACACAAGGTAACGTAGATGTGATGCCTGTTTCCAGGAGCTCACATCCCAGTCTCGCTTTAAGTCATTTGGTGGTACCCCACTTAGTCTTTGGTGGCTCAGTAGTAAAGGATCTGCCTGCTGATGCAGGGGACACAGAAGATGCAGGTTCGATCCCTGGGTCAGGAAGATCCCCTGGAGCAGGAAATGGCAACCCTCTCCAGTATTCTTGCCTGGACAATTCCATGGACAGAGGAGCCTGGCAGACTACAGTCCACAGGGTCACAGAGACTTGGCCATGACTGGCCATGGACACATGCACATGCAGTCTTTGGGTTGAGTTAATCCACTTAGTGTTAAAACTGAAGTCCTAAGAAAATGTAAGGGGAATAGTTAGAGGGATGTTGGCCTTTCCAGATTATTCTATAGAAGTTTTAGTGACTTTTTTTTTCATATAATGAAGATTTGTCTAAGTGGAGTACATAGGGTTGTTTCAGCTGTAGGGTCCCCAGACATGGACCTCATTATTGCTTCTCAGGGGGTGCCTCTGAACCACCTCCCTAGAGTCTCCCTTCCTACAGGTTCCTGGTCCCACCTGTCCCACAGAGTCACTGACTGTTTCTAACCATGTGCTTCTCATGTGTAAGAAAGTTTGAGATTACCAGTACAGAGAGCAGAAAACCAATTTCTGGCCCCAAACAGCCCTACATTCTGATACATAGAGCTCACCAGGTACTGCTTCTGTGATGCTAAGTATGTGGGAGAAGGTTTAGGTGAATTACTGTGAAACCAAATTTCCAGGTCTTGTCCAATGGACAGATAGGGTTCTGAAAAAGTGCTAATATTTTCTTATTCAAATACAATAATATTAAAAAGTAAATAATAAAATGGAAGCTAAGGGGAAATGAGGAGAGGAAATATGAAGTCAGGTGTGAATCCAAGACTCAGAAATGTCAGTAGCCGTGAGGTCCTGTGCTGTTACCACAGCTGGGCCTTTGAGCTTTCTGACAGTTCAAAGGGGACAGTGCTGCAAATCACCATGTCCCCCAGCTAAAGACTGATCAAGGCCCAAGATCTTCCTGCCTGTGATACGTGAGAGAAACTTCTCCTGAGGGAGACACGGTGGTGTGAAGGAAGGTCTGTCACACGTCTGCACAGTCAGGATGGTGCTGGCGAGGCTCTTATCTCACAATAGAGGCCCATTCGCTCAAAATGCACTTCAATAAAAGTAATTTGGCTGTAAGGCTTTCTGTTGAATAGGAACACTGCCAGTCAGTCATTGAATTATTTTCTGTAGCTTTAAATAGCTATTGGACATGCTATGTGATACAGTAAAATGATTTCGGTTTCACTAAATCATTACATAAAAGAGGAACGGGATTTCATTCTCTGAATTAAATTCAGAACCCAGTCAAAATAAAGGGCTGAGGTACCCTTTTTAAGTTCTATGATTCAAATAAAAATGTCTTACGGTAATATATCATCTTTACAAGGCTCAACCACTCGGCAGTCTCAGTTGCTGAAAATGTACTTGAAAACCCAGAAATGATACCTAAGCAGTTAAAATATCCCCTAAGATGTTCAACAGCAGCCTCTGACTACAAGGTGGAGACTTAGACTTATTACCCATAGCAGAACCTTCCATCCTCTGCTCAGAAATTGTCTCTGGGAGGTGGGGAGGGGCTCCAAGGGAGGGAGGAGACTTACTGTACTGTCTGATAAGACTGGACAGAGCTTCTGGGATGAGAGCAAACCCATGCATCTCTGGAAAGACCCCAGCGTCACAGCCAGCAATGAAGTGAGAGACTGGTGTGTGAGAATCCTGCTTTCTGGTCCTAGTTCTTCCAATGACTCACTCTGTGAAGTAACTCAATTTCTTTTTTGTTTGTTCTGTTTTTGCATTTTAAAGCATTTTTTATTTTATGTTGGAGCATCATTGATTAGCAGTGTTGTATCATTTTCAGGTGTACTGCATACTGATTCACTTATACACATATTGACACATGGATCTATTGTCTTTCAAATTCTTTTCCTGTTTAGGTTATTACAGAATGTTGAACAGCCTAGTTTCTGTATGATCTCTCTTATCCCTAAAATACAGATACACGTTTCCCTTTAAATGAAAGTTTTGAAACAACTGGAGAGAATTAACTGCCCCTCCTTTCTGGCATGTATTTCTTTTAGAACAGTGATTACAGGATGGCGTTTGGGTCTCCTCCAGTAGGCAGTGAGTCCCGAGGATGGAATTCCAGCCTCCTCCTGCTTGGAGCAGTGGGCTCAGCACTGTGCCTGGCATACCATGCCTTCATTGGGCATTTCCAGGGATACAGGGTTTCCCTTGAGAGCCTGTTTCCCTCAAGTCCTGTCTTGTTTTTTTATCTTTGGCCATGCTGCACAGCATGTGGGATCTTATTCCTAGACCAAGGATTGCATCTGCGCCTCCTTCATTGGAAGCATGGAGTCTTAACCACTGGATTGCCAGGAAAGTCCCTAGTCCTGGTTTGACAAGTGTCTCCTCTCCTTACCTAGCTGAAGGCTCCATAGGTCCTTCTGCAGGAACAAGTGGTGGAACCTTGTTCCTGTCTCCTTCATGACGGAGAACGGGCCCCTCGAGGTGAACGAGCTGGAATACCCCAGAAGGACAGTGAGGGCGTGCAGGCAGCTTCCTGAGACTGCCGGCCTGTGGGCTGCCTGCTCAGGTCCCCTGCTACCCAAGAGACTCTGCTGTCATTATTTCTGCCACTTTCCAGGACTGACTTCCTAAAGCAGAATTGTAGTCTGTATTTCTAGTCATGGAGAAAGATAATAGGATGCTATAGAAGATTTGAACAATCAAAAAATGACCATGACTCAATTACTTTTTGTTTTGCACATTCCTTTTCAATATTATCTATGTATATACTTGGGCTTCCCTGGTGGCTCAGTGATAAAGAATCCACCTGCCAATGCAGGAGGCGTGGGTTTGATCCCTGGGTTGGGAAGATTCCCCTGGAGGAGGAAATGGCAACCCACTCTAGTATTCTTGCCTGGGAAATCCCATGGGGAGAGGAGCCTGGTGGGCTGCAGTCCATGGGGTTGCAAAACAGGCAGACGTGAGTTAGCATCTAAACAACAGCTACACTATACATACTTACGCTGTATAGTCTGTACATTTCTGGTTTTACCTAGCATCATTATAAGTTCCCCATATAGCATATACTCCTTTTCTTTCCTTTTCAGTAGCTGTGTATCAACAATGTTCCGTGGTGTAGATACACCATTTCAGTTTTTCTTTTTAATTGGAGGATAATTGCTTTACAATATTGTGTTGGTTTCTGCCATGCAACAATGTAAATCAGTCATAACTATATATGTGTGTGTATATATATGTGTGTGTGTGTGTATATATGTGTGTGTGTATATTTATATATCTCCTCCCTCTCGGGCCTCCCTCCCAAACCCTGCCCCCATTTTTAAAAATTTTACTTTTATGTATTCCTTCACTTTTCTAAACAATTCCTTTTGTATTGAATGAAAAATTCTTTAAATTCTATGGTGCTTTACAATTTTCAAAAGCGTCAGACACATGATTTCATACAACCCCATAAAAACCCTCCTCTTCTCCCACCCTTACATCACCCCTTCCCCCTTACCTCTCCCCACTGGCCACTTATTCGTTTGATCTCTATATCTGTGGATCTGCCTCTTATTTTTATACACCCTTAAATCATCAGGCTTAATCGGTGTATATTCCATCAGGCAGATGAATTACAATCTGAATAACCTCTTAGTATTCATTTTTAAACATCAAAGCTATAGCATCTAAACCTGGTTTTCCTGTTGCTTCAGGAAATGGCAGCTAGGACCGAGATGCAGCTGCATAAAAACCTGGAGGAAGAACTGCAGCGAGAACACTTGGCTGCCGAGCAGCGCATGGTCCACAGGATCCAGAGGATCATGATGGAATGCCACCGCGAGAAGGTCCAGGCCGTGCAGGAAGCCCGAGAGCAGGAGCGGCTGGTGGCCCAGGAAGAGATCCAGGCTCAGAGAAGGTACTCCAGGGAGCACCCTGCAAACCAGTGGTCCCCCTGTCAGAAAATCAGCATACCCCTGTCGGAAAATCAGCATACCCCCTGTCAGAAAATCAGCGTACCCCCTGTCAGAAAATCAGCGTGTCCCTTGTCGGAAAATCAGCGTACCCCTGTCGGAAAATCAGCGTGTCCCCTGTCGGAAAATCAGCGTACCCCCTGTCAGAAAATCAGCGTACCCCCTGTCGGAAAATCAGCATACCCCCTGTCGGAAAATCAGCGTGTCCCTGTCAGAAAATCAGCGTGTTCCTGTTAGAAAATCAGCGTGTCCCCTGTCAGAAAATCAGCGTACCCCCTGTCAGAAAATCAGCATGTCCCCTGTCAGAAAATCAGTGTACCCCCTGTTGGAAAATCAGTGTACCCCCTGTCAGAAAATCAGCGTACCCCTGTCAGAAAATCAGTGTACCCTCTGTCTGAGTCAACTGGGAAAAGAGGATGGGGTGGATGCCATAGATACTTCCTACTTTTTGTGTTTTTACATTTTTACTACAGAATATATCAAACATGGGGAACAGTATATAATATATTGTAGTGTGTGTGTGTGTGTGTGTGATGTAAAGAAAAATAATATGACTTACAAATAAAATTTAAAAAAAAAAACAAAAAAAAGAAAAATAACATGAATACTCAAAGGCCTACCAGCCATTTGAGGGGATTGGAAAGTCCCATGTTCTTCCTCAACCACATTTGCTTCCTCTCCTCCTATCTTGCACGGTAACTACTGCCCTAAAAATTGTGCTTTTCATTCCATATCTCCAATTTTAGGGGAGGCAAGGAATCAAGAAATGTTTTTCCACAAACACTTAACAGTCAGTCTTCACATCCTCTAGCCCACATGGTACACTACTGTGGATGTGTTACTTTTGGCCTGTTTCTTTTTACACAAGTCATAATGCTATAAACAAAGTTGAGCTTCTAGAAATACAGAGAGAGCAAAATTTACTAAGTCATGACTCTCTGCTTCCTGCCCACTGTCTCCCAGAGACAATCATTTAAAAGAATGTAGTTCTGTATCCTTCCTTGCTCTTTTGATGTATTTACTCCAAAATCACTGCAGATGGTGATTGCAGCCATGAAATTAAAAGACGCTTACTCTTTGGAAGAAAGGCTATGACCAACCTGATAGCATATTAAAAAGCAGAGACATTACTTTGCCAACAAAGGTCCGTCTGGTCAAGGCTATGGTTTTTCCAGTGGTCGTGTATGGATGTGAGAGTTGGACTGTGAAGAAAGCTGAGCACTGAAGAATTGATGCTTTTGAACTGTGGTGTTGGAAAAGACTCTTGAGAGTCCCTTGGACTGCAAGGAGATCCAACCAGTCCATCCTAAAGGAGATCAGTCCTGGGTGTTCAATGGAAGGACTGATGTTGAAGTTGAAACTCCAATACTTTGGCCACCTGATGCAAAGAGCTGACTCATTTGAAAAGACCCTGATGCTGGGAAAGATTGAGGGCGGGAGGAGAGGGGGACAACAGAGGATGAGATGGTTGGATGGCATCACTGACTCAATGGAGATGAGTTTGAATAAACTCCAGGAGTTGGTGATGGACAGGGAGGCCTGGCGTGCTGTGGTCCAGGGGGTCACAAAGAGTCATTCATGACTGAGCGACTGAACTGAACTGAACAGCCTTATATATGTGCATAATTTGAAATAAGTTTTACATAAATCAGATCACATATACACTTATTAATATATATGTGAAAAATACCAAAGTAACCATTTTATATATGTAGTGAACATTTGGTGGGTTTGGCCAGTTTTAACAGGTCAGCACTCAGGAGCCTAGTGATTTTCAGGATCCAGAGCTTCCAAACCTCTGTTTCCGGGTACTCAGCGACCTGCCCAAGCTCATGTAGCTGACACAGCAGGACCCAGACTGAAACCTCTGTGTTTGGCCTCCTGGTCTAGGACTTGTCTCTTGCTTCACTGCTTAAGTTATCATATCTATTTGTATGTAATTAATGGGCAAAATTTCCTTGTTAGAACTGTTTAGAAGAGAGCCAAAAGTAGAATCCTATAGGAAGTACAGATAAATAGGAATGAAGGCTGAGGCCTTGGCTATTTCAGTGATTCCCTACCTGCATAGGCTGTAAGTCATTGTGAGTTAGAGGAGGAAGAAAATAGAGGATTTGGGGAGAAAGTCAGAGAAGACAGTAATTCCTGAGTGAGTTGTCCAAAGCAGTGGAGGGTGGTTCTCCTCTCCCTCTGCTTCCTCCACTCCATCTCAGGAACTCTGCCCATCCGAAAGGAGCGTCTGGGTCTCGCCTCACACTCCCCTGAGCCTCCTGCTCCCTCCTTCCCTCCTTCACTTTCGTCCACCTTTGGCCCCTTCCTCCATGAAGTTCACAGGTGGAAGACTTTCAATGGCCATCTTTCACTGAACCAGTTGACTGAGACTAGGGGCCTGCCATGCCTGTTATGTAAGTATATCCACCTAGAATGTCCAATTTTGGTCTTTGATGTGTCCCTAGGGCCTATAAGAGAGCCTGGCACACGGTGGGCATTCTTCAAATAATTGTCAAAGGTTCAGATTTGTTCCAGCCAGCTGAACCCACTCTGCAGCACGCCAGATCTCATTTAGAGACTTTGCTCGATTCCAGCATTCTTTAGAGCATTTCATATGTGGAGTAGATGTGAAAGTCACTCAGTCGTGTCCAACTCGTTGCAACCCCATGGACTATTCAGTCCATGGAATTCTCCAGGCCAGAATACTGGAATGGGTAGCCACTCCCTTCCCTTCTCCAGGGGATCTTCCCAACCCAGGGATCAAACCCAGGTCTCCCACGTTGCAGGCGGGTTCTTTACCAGCTGAGCCGCTAAGGAAGCCCACTGTTTAGAATTCCACTGTGGATCTCTTGTTGTTCTTGTTCAGTTGCCCAATCGCATCCAACTCTTTGAGACCCCATGGATTGCAGCACACCAGGCCTCCCTGTCCCTCACCATCTCCCGGAGTTCACCCAAACTCATGTCCATTGAGTCAGTGATGCCATCCAACCATCTCATCCTCTGTCGTCCCCTTCTCCTCCTGCCTTTGATCTTTTCCAGCATCAGTGTCTTTTTCAACGAGTCAGTTCTTCACATCAGGTGGCCAAAGTATTGGAGCTTCATCTTCAGCATCAGTCCTTCCAATGAATATTCAAGGTTGATTTACTTTATATATATTATAATCAGAGGCCTATGAATTTGTTCAGCGATGGTTCTCAAAGTATGGTCCCAGATCCTTTAATAGGACACTAAGGTCAAAGCTACTTTCTTAATAATATTAAGACATGATTTGTCTTTTCACTCCATCTCAGGAGTATATAGTGGCATTTTCCAGGGTTTTATGATGTGTGATGATACCTCAACAGATTGAAGCAAAATGAAAATCTAGCTTTTCTCCTATTAAGCCAGACAATAAAGGATTTTACAGAAATGTAAAATGATGCCACTTTTCCCATCAAAAGATTTTTGATTTATAAACAAATATTTTTCATACAAGGTAAGCTTTTTATTTTAACATTTAATGGATTTATCCAATATTTCACATGAATTTATAATGCTTATGAAATGTCTGACTTTAATTTTTAAACTGATAGGGTCAATAGATATAAACTATATATATAAACAAAGGCTCTTTGGGTTTCTTGGTCATTTTAAGAGTGAAAGTGATCTTGAGACCAAAAAGTTTGGCTGTCATAGAATATTGCTCAGATAGAATCAAAATTAAGGCTAAACTCACTTTGTGAGATAGTTTCCTGCTCTCTAGCTAAAGGTGAGTAGCTGTGTTGATATATATTTTCTCTAGGGGTTTGGAGCTCTGACTTTATTTCTTCATCTTAATAGAACTCTGCATTCATATTTTCTGACCTTGGTGGACTCCCTAAATTAGCATTAGTCAGTAGACTGGTGGCTTCACTCTAGCCCACAGCAAGGAAATCCATGCGTTCCTTCCCTGTTCTGAAAAGTACTTTTTGATTGTTAACATCTGATCAAAAGCTCATCTTGACAAGCCTGTCTCAGACTGGTGAGTCATGTAAACCATGCAGTCATGTCTTCTCCGTCTGTGGTGAAAGACAAAATCTTTTGGTTTTTAGTGGGCGATCCATCTAACTACTAACATTCAGCTCTTACTCTTTTTGGTAGGAAGGCCGCGGAGGAGCTTATGAGCACAGGTGTCACGGTTGTGCAGGATCAGAAGAAGAGTGTGAACCAGCTGGTGAGGGAGAAACAGCATGAAATCAGTCTCTACTATTGCATGACTCAGAGGCAGAAGCAGGAGGAGGTTCAGAAAGCGCTTCAAGAAGCAGAGAAAACACATCAGGCCAGACTCGGAAACGTGACGGGCAAGCTGGCGAGCACTCAGGGGGAGCTGCTGTCCATCGCGAAGCAGCTGGGAATTATGACGAACTGGAAAGACTTCCTGGAGGAAGAGTTACAGGAAACCAGGGCAGCATTTCAAAAATACATCAATTACACGTTTCCAAAGCTCTCGCCGGGACATGCAGATTTTATTCTGCCAGAAAGAAAGAAAACACCTTCCAATCTTATTATTCCGGAGAACCAAACAACTCCTGATTAGAAGTGTTCATCTGAAGTTTCACTACAAAAGACACAGTTTGAAAGACTAAATAAATTCATTCAAAAACCATGTATGGATCCCCAGTTATGTGCATGGTACTGTTGAGCTGTAAGCATTTTGATGGAAAACCAAAATATTCAAAAGCACATTTCAGGCTACAATGGTCTCCAAGTCTAGTGGAGAAGACGTAACAGTGAGAGGGGTCAAAACTGACTAGGAGGTGGCACTTCCCCGCAGTTTAGTGGTCAAGTCGTCACCTTCCAGCGCAGGAGGTGTGAGTTCAGTCCCTGGTTGGGGAGCTAGGATCCACACGCCTCACAGCTAAAAAACCGAAACATGGAGAAGGAAATGTAACCCACTCCAGTGTTCTTGCCTGGGAAATCCCATGGACAGAGGAGCCTGGCGGGCTACAACCCGTGCGATCAATAAGAGACAGACATGACTTAGCAACTGAACCACAGCTTGTCTTAAACCGTCTCTCCCTTAGTGTCTCCAGATGCCTGCTGTGTGGCTTGTACCTTGTCTTAAGCTAAAACCTGAACTTCACCACTTCCCTTTCTCCCTACCCTCTATCAATATTCTTTTCACAGTCACTTTAGCGGTATTTCCCAAATTCTGTCCCTTCTCAATTTTCAACGTCATTGCTTTGTCCTAGACTACATAAATGCTTTCCTTATCTAACCTAGTGGTCTCCCCAAAGCTCTGCTTACTGCCAGCTCATCTCCAGTCAACCCTGGAACATGCAGTCATATCAGTTATATACCTTGTTGCTTAAAAGTCTGTTTTAGGACTTCCCTGGCAGTCCAGTGGTTAAGACTCTATGCTTCCACTTCAGGGGGTGTGAGTTTGATTCCTGGTTGGGGAACTAAGATGCCACATGCCTTGGAGTCAAAAAACCAAAACATAAAGCAGAAGCAATATTGTAACAAATTCAATAAAGACTTTAAAAATGGTTCACATCAAAAACAAAAAGCAAACAAAAATGGCTAGCAGGAAAAAAGATTTCATGGAAGTCTAAACAAACTTGTATATCTGGCTTTACATGTGTTTCCATCAGACATTTAACTCTTTTAGTATTTGTTGCAGTTAAAAACAAATAAAAGGTCGTGTTCTTCAAGGATTTCCATTGTGGAGAGGTGTGCTGTCTAGTAACCTAGCCTAGATATTATTATTTGGTGAACTGCAGTAGCTTTGTAGGAAAAAAAGCAATGTTTCTCAAGTTCAGTAGGATAAAACTTAAATTCTGGGAACCCTATGTAAAATAATTCAGAAAGAATTCCCTTATATTTGCCATTTTTGAAAGATAAATATGTCTTTCGAGGTCAGATTCCTTGCCTCAGGAATTGAGGGGGGTGGGCCCCTTGTTTTATACCCAAGCGCAGGAGTACTTCAACCTCATCTTCTTTGCGTCAAAATGCAGAAAATCATTACATGCCACAGTGCGAACAAACATATCATCTACTAAATTAAAATAGAAGAAAACCCAAGCCATAAAGAACTCTCCAAAAAAAAAATTATCCATTTTAATGTAATATCCTTAAATTATTAATTACCAGCCTATACTGGTGGCTTTAAAATTAATACCTGGAAAGCAGTGTTCAGTAAATTAAAAAGTGCTGTAGTCAAGCAAGCCTCAGGTGGACTTGTTTACATTGACCGGTCCGGGATTTCCTAATGGTGAACGCGACGATGTGTTTACAACTGCATAATGGACCACACCCTCCTGGTGTTTAGCTTCCTGAGTCTGCAGAACAATTGCAGTCTGTACCATCGATTGCCTCGGGGCTGGAAGCCAGAACATTTGCATCGTACTTTACACTGCTGTTCCCAGTACATTCTCCTTGCAATACATTCTTCTCACAGCGATCAATGGGATAGACTAGACAGGGGTGGAGGTTATCCCTCTTGACAAATGATAAAATGACAACTACTACTACGTACTAATATGTTTACGTGTGTGGAGAACTTTTTAAAGTTGAAGTATGGTTGATATGCAATGTTAGTTTCAGGTATACAGCAAAGGTCAGTGATGTATAACACATATATTACTTTTCAGATTATTTTCCATTGTCAGTTATTATAAGATATTGAATATAGTTCCCTGCACTAGATGGTAGATCCCTATTGCTTACTTTATATGTAGTATGTGTGTGTGTTAATCCTGTATCCTCATTTATCCTCCTCCTCACCACTTTCCCGTTTGGTAACCATACGTTTCTTTTCTGTGTGACTCTGTTTCTGTTTTGTATATAGTTTTGTTTGTATTATTTTCAGATTTTACATGTAAGCAATAGCATATAATATTTATCTCTGTCTGGTTACTTCACTCAGTATGTTATTCTCTAGGTCCATCCACATTGCTGCAAATGGCAACTTGTTTATGGCTGAGTAATATTCCAGTGTGTAGATATAAACCAGTTGTCTGTTGATGGGCAGCTGGATGGTTTCCATGTCTTGGCTATTGTAAATAATGCTGCAGTCAACTTTGGGATGCATGTGCATGTCTGTGTGTGCATGTGTGTTTTCAAATTAGAGTTTTCATCTTTTCTGGATATGTGCTCGGGAGTGAGATTGCTGGATCCTATGGTAGTTCTATTTTTAGTTTTTAAAGGAACATCTATCCTGTTTCCATAATGGCTGCACCAATTTTCATTCCCATCAACAGAGAAGCACTTTACAAACATTAATATTTAATCCTCACAATGATTTCTGAAAGTAGTTGTAATTGTACCCAGTTTATCAGGAGGGAAACTGAGGCTCGGAGAGATTCAATAACTTTCCCCAGGGCACATAGCTGGTGACAGGGTGGGAATTCAGAATATCACGGGGCACAGGCAGATGAGAGAGGCATGAAAGAGACGCGGACCTGGGTTTTTCAGACTTGAGTAGATAAGAGCAGCAGCTGACCCTGGGGACTGCTAGTGTGTGCCAGACAGGCGTATACACGTGGACTCACTCGTGTTCACGTGGAACCATTAACTCAGGTGCGGACAGGTCGTCACTGTCTCAGTGCCAAACAGTGAGCAAAGGTCATAGCCAGTTTCAAATCCAGGAAGTGGGTCTGTAGCTCGTGCCTTTCATCATGATTTTGTTCAGAGATAAAGGCCACGGTGCCAGGCTGGTTGACTCTCTGGGTGTGTGTCTTTGTGGCATCTCTGATGAGGACTGGAAGGACGTGGTTTGTCCTTGCCTGTCATGCATCGCTTTTGTCTCTCCTCGAAGGGAGAGGAAGTGGCACCTAGGATTGTGTCTGAATTATTGGAGTTACCCAGCAGATCTTCAGCTAAGCGCACTCTGTGGAGGAGCAGAAGAAAAGCATCTTCTGAAGGGGTTCAGTTCATGGCCACAGTGAAGGTGTCTCTGCTGGCATCAGTGATACAGCGAATAACATAAACAGAAAGAAGGTGACTTGTTTTTTGGTTTGGAAAAAGGAATCTAGTTTCTCAGGTTGCAGCCAGATTGGAATAAATCACATGATCCCTGTTTTTTGTCTTCACTGTTTTCCCTGTTTATGCTTGGCCCTCAGCTCCCTCCCCAGTCCCAGCTCTTAGCTTCCTTTTGTGTTTGCTTGTGCTCAGTTATGCCAACCCCTTGCAGCCCCGTGGACTGTAGCCCGCCAGGCTCCTCCGTCCATGGCATTTTCCAGGCAAGGATACGGGAGTAGCCTGCCATTTCCTCCTCTAGGGGATCTTCCTGACCCAGGGATCGAACACGTTTCTCCTGCATTACAGGCAGATTCTTTACCACCGAGCCACCGGGGACATTTCCTAAGGATTTTAATTTGGATGCTTCTGAGAAGGGTAGAGTTAGAGATCTTCTTACTGTCCTGATCCCAGCTTGACCTGCTCACCAGAGGACTCCTCCACCCCCTCCCCCAAAATGCTAATCATCCCTCATGTTGTACGGACGATCTCAGGGGGCCCCGTCAGGACAGACGGACCTGACCCCTGACCCTCACTTGCCTTGTAGCCTGGAGTCAGCACTCTGCGCGGTGAGAGGGACCTCTTCATTCCTTTTCCTTGGGCTCTGCCTGTCCCAAGGCCACGTTACAGAAACAGCATCTTTATTCTTACCCAACTCCTTCACTTTGATTTGATCGCTTCACACCACAGTTCTAACTTGAATGTCTCCAAGATGATAGACCCCTGAGAATTAAAGTCCACGGCCTACGGAGCAGAAAAGGCTGAGTAAACTGAAAATGAGAGTGTCCCAGCCCCAGTGCCTCTCAGCAGCCTCCTGTTTCTATGGCACTGATAAGGATGATCCCTGTGGGTAAAAGAAAAGAACGGAAAATGTAGCAATGACCACCGACGGAGCATCTGCTGTGTGTCAGCTGCTGCGCTGAGTTCCTTCTAAACCTGCCTTAACGGAAATCTCGCAGCAGTCCTGTAAGATGCCTCCTGTTACCTCTGATTTGAAAATTAGGAAACTGAGATTCAAAGAAGTAAAATCGATTGCTGAAAAATCACAGAATTGTTTGACTGCAAACCCATGTGTGTTCTGCAACCACAGCACATCAGCCTAACTTAGTGCCTGTGCAAACACTGAGCAGGTGTGAGGGATGCCCTGCTTTCAAAGTGTATTGGAATTGTAGCGGGCGAGTCTAAACTACCGTGCAGAACACTTACTCTTCCAGTGGACATGGGCCGAGAGTCAAGGATCGATCAATCTTCCCTGAATGTGCTTGCAGAGCCCCCCTGATGTGGAGCCCAGGGAGGAATTGTTGTAGGGGCGAAGCCTAGAGCACCCCCTCCTCACACCAGCATCAAGAAGGGCAGGTTCCCGCCACGGTTCTGGAGAGAGATCAACTGCCTGGTGCTCAAAGGTGAGAATCTCAATGTCAAGTGAAAATTGAAAGTGAGAGATGTCTTTGAAATCTCAGTGAAACCCTTACTCAAGTTTTCTGCCAAAACCTGATTGAAACGAAATCAGGGTATATCCAAAAAGTAAGATTCCCCAAGTGAACCAATTTTTAGTATAACTTATCTTGAGAACAGTTAGTAACCCTCGCAGTACCAATTACTATGAGTACAGGGCCTGGGGAGGCGGCTCTAGACCTTTGATACTAAGCCCCACATAAGTTATTAAGGCTGTAAGATCCTACTTCCCCGACCAAGGATGGAACCCGTTCTCCCCATGCAGTGGAAGCTCAGAGTCTTAACCACCGGACCATCAGGGATTCCCTAGAGAGTTACTTTAAAAAGCAAATCGAGAGTGCATTTTTCTCTGTTGTCTTAGACGCTCCCTGTCCAGCAGGAGTCTATGTGGTTCCTATGGTTTGTTTTTTTTTTAACTTTTTATTTTGCACTGGGGTATATCCAGTTAACAATGTTGTGATAATTCTAGGTGAACAGCGAAGGAACTCAGCCATGCATGTACATGCACCCATCCTCCCCCAAACTCCCCTCCCGTGCAGACTGACACATGACACTGAGCAGTCCCCTGTGCTGTGTGGTAGGTCCTTGCTGGTTATCCTTTTTTTTTTTACTTTTTTATTTAATAATTTTATTTATTTTTGGTGTGCTGGACCTTTATCGCTGCTCAGGCTACTCTCTAGCTGGAGTGCACAGGCTTCTCACTGCAGCGGCTTCTCCTGTTGCCAGGCACAGGCCCTAAGGGGTGCAGGTTTCAGCAGCTGCAGCTCCCGGGCCAGGGTTAGAGCACAGGCTTAATGGTTGCAGTCCGTGGGCTTAGTTGCTCCATGGCACATGGGACCTTCCCAGATCAGGCATCAAACCCATGCCCCCTGCATTGGCAAGTGGATTCTCTACCACTAAGCCCCCAGGGAAGCCCTGGTTATCCATTTTAAATGTCGCATTGTGTACATGTCCATCCCCCACTCCTCATCTCCTCCCCTCCCCTTCCCCCTGCCACACCTTTGCAACCATAAGCTCACTCTCAAAGTCTGTAAGTCTGTTTCTGTGTGGATGTTTATTTTAATTCTCTCTCTTTTAAAACAAGTTCTATTTATTTAGTTATTGGCTGCATCCTGCGGCATGTGGGGTCTTAGCTCCTAAATCAGAGGTCGAACACCCACCCCCGCCCTGCATTGGAGCAGTAGTCTTAACCAGTGGACCACTGGGGAAGTCCAGCTTCCATGGTTTCTAATACTTAGAATGCTATGTTAATTCCTGGAGACCATCTGGAAACTTATTATGAAGACCCTTAGAAACTACTGTAGTTTAATTTTCTAGAAGTCATTCCACCAAAACAAGAACCTAGTTTTTAGAGACAATAACCCTGTGGGCTGGGAAACAGGTGCCTAGCTTCCCTAGGAGAGATGAAGAAGCTACCCACGCCTGTAACAGTCACGAAGCACTGGGATCGGACTGTGTAGTAATCCCTGGACTTTTATGTAACCAAGAAGTCACTCTGATATTGTCTTTCTCTAACTTTGATTTCCATTTGACCTATTAAAGCCTGCATAGCCTAGCTTCGGGGCCTTATTTCCACTGTAGCTTTTGACATTCTGCTACCTCTAATAAGCTCTCCTTTCTGCTTGACTGTTTGGCTGAAATCACTCAGAAGAGAAAAGAAGAAACCATTGGCATTTGCTGTCCAGTTATCAGAAGTCAGGCCATGCATGAGTGCTTCACCTGTGTTATTCAACTTCTGCCTCAAAATAACCAGGTAAAGAAATTTAAGCATATTGAGCTTGGGTATTCTGCATCAAGTCACTCCATGTGAAAAGTGCAAATGCATTCAGTTCATTGCCATCTGATTCCAAATAGCAGAATTGAAAACAAATTGTTTCTTTCTAGTTAGTTCTAACACTTTAATATTGAATTGAACAAAGTTCAAATTTTTCTTTAATACATAGCAACTGCGTGCTAGGTCTTAAAATTGGCAGGGATCCAAGTTCATTGGTCTGCCTTTCCCTATTTGTAACCATATGTGATACTATTTCTCAGAGTACTCTTTCCATATCACCTGCTTTGGGTGTCTATTTCCTACCGCTGAACTTTAAAATTCACTAGACTCTGCTGAGGACCCATAGCAAACTCCAGGGCCAGACAGTGTCCTTGACATATCACTCTATGCACAAGTATTTTTCATCTTCTCACTGCACCCCCCCCCCACTCAGGGTTACCAAGAAGGGTTATTTCTATTATTGATCCATTTGAAGAATTATCATTTAATTACATAATAGAACATCCACAGAGTTGTTCAACTAGAAATCTACTTATCTCTAGAAGCTCTACAATCTGTTTTAAAGAATCTACATCTTTAGAAAGCATAGAGATGTATGGGATATTAGTGATTGATTTTGTTTATTCAACATGCAGTAGGGAGCAACCTACTGTATCAGGTACTGTGTTAGACGCTCAGGTTCTTGGTATAAGAAGTACTGGTGGGCCTTAGTCTTTGAGAAGTCAGCTAAGTGGGTACAAGGACAGTGAATACATGTGCTATAACACTGTTGAGGGCTGGAGAAGTAGCAATAATGTGCTCACAGCTCACTTCCCTAACCCGTGTCATGCTGTACTGCCAAGGGGTTAATGTCTGTCATCAGTAGCCCTCTGGCCAAATTGGTAGTCTTGCTCTGTGCTGAGTCCTGTCCACAATAGTGACAAAATGGCTTGATTTTTAAATGAAATTAAAAGACACTCCTTGGGAAAAAAGTTAGGCAAACCTAGACAGCATATTAAAAAGCAGAGACATTACTTTGCCAACAAAGGTCCGTCTAGTCAAAGCTATGGTTTTTCCAGTAGTCATGTATGGATGTGAGAGTTGGACCGTAAAGAAAGCTGAGCACTGAAGAATTGATGCTTTTGAACTGTGGTGTTGGAGAAGACTCTTGAGTCCCTTGGACTGCAGGGAGATCCAACCAGCCCATCCTAAAGGAAATCAGTCCTGAATATTCATTGGAAGTACTGATGCTAAAGCTGAAACTCCAATACTTTGGCCACCTGATGTGAAGAACTGATTCATTTGAAAAGACCCTGATTCTGGGAAAGATTGAAGGCAGGAGGAGGAGGGGACGACAGAGGGTGAGATGGTTGAATGGCATCACGACTCTATGGACATGAGTTTGAGTAAGCTCCAGGAGTTGGTGATGGACAGGGAAGCCTGGCGTGCTGCAGTCCATGGGATTGCAAAGCATCAGACACGACTGAGCGACTGAACTGAACTGAACTGATAACTGATTAATAATGTTGTGATAGTTTCAGCTGAACAGTGAAGGGAACCAGCCATATATATACACGTATCCATTCTCCCCCAAATTCCCCTCCCATCTAGGCTGAGGAATGGCTTGATTTAAATTTTGTTTTCAGCAAAGTGGAATCTACAATCTCAAAGTTAAATTTTCCTAGTTCTCACATGGTTTTGTTCATCTCGAGGTGGTCAGTTAGCCAAGAGAAGATGGTTGTTTCCTTCACTGGTCCAGGCTGACAGAATCTTACTTAACCAAATACCATCTCTGGTTCTTCAGAATACAAGGGAATTCCAGCATCTCTGGATGAGGCCTCAGGAAGACACAGAAGACAGTGAGGCAACTGCTGTCACCCATTCCAGAGAGTCCGGGGTCACGGTCTGGCTTCATCCTCTCTGGTCTCACAGATACACTCAGGGGACTTTTGCCAGCGAGCCTCCTCCAAGTAATGAGAGCATTGCAGGAATAAACCCCACGGTTCTATTGCTGAATGGTTTAGGCAAGTTGCCCAGGGAGAGTGCCACGTTAGAAGGGTGTGACCAAGTCACTCCTTGGGTCTTATCTCCAGGCCTTTCTCTGCCTCTTCTAGTCATCAACATAAGGATGATGAATGCCTAAAAAGACTCCTTGACAAACAAGTACTATTTGGTAAGTTAGTTATTATTTTTCATCCCTACAAAAATAAGATCACAAGTTGGGAGGGGGGATCGGGATGGGGAATACATGTAAATCCATGGCTGATTCATGTCAATGTATGGCAAAAACCACTACAATATTGTAAAGTAATTAGCCTCCAACTAATAAAAATAAATGGAAAAAAAAATTAGATCACAAGTCACATATGGCTCGTCATCTCTCATGCAGATCCTATAGCCACTGATTCTAATTTTTAAAATGTACCAATTTTATTAGTCTTATTTCTTCAGTCTTTTATGGATATAGATGGGTGTGAATTATCATTTATCTACTGCTTGAAAATTTTAAAGTCTATTTAGTCAATGTAATATAACTTTATTTTAGCTTTAAAAATTTAATCTTATGAGATTCCTGCTGACATTTAAAATTGTTCTATTCAGTTCCTTTATCTCTGTACCCTGTGGAGTCTGTTTATTGACTACAGATGTTAAGCACTTTGTTAAGGAACAGACAGCTGCAAGATAAAATATGTACTTCACCTGAGTGGTTGCATAGAAACCAGCCCTGTGTCTGAATCTGTAAGAACTGAAATGGAAAGTATGTTTACAAGTTTAAAGGGCAGAATCACAACCTACAGATTGGATTGGAATGACTGTGAGATTGTTTCAGGACTGTAAGACTTCCATGTAAAAGAAGTTAATAAAAGGTGTATTAAGGTAAGTCCCTTATAATTATGATTTTGAACAAGCTACTTTAAATTATACAATAGCATGAACTGACAAGAAAAAAATAAATAGAGGGACATCAGGATTGTTGGGGCTCAGAACCCAAAACAACTTTGCAAGGCAGTCATAAAGATGAAACTGTGCCTGTCCCTGCAACCATAAGTCCAGCAAGAATTAGCTCAGAGACAAAACAGAAAGAGCCTGTTTTTCATTGATTTCAGTACACTAAAGGCAATAGCCAAAACTGGACATGGAGAGTCTGAATGTAAAGAAACCCACCGGAATACTACAGGGCGCTGTTGTTACTGTTTTTGAGCTCTTGGCATTGTTTGAGATGCAATAGACAAGCTGATTCTGAATTTTAGGTGGAAAACTCAGCAGCAAGTATTGTAAGGGAAATTCCGACAATAAATGCGATGATGGGCCACTCACATTTCACTCTGTGCCATTAGAACTGACACAGTAGTCCTGGGGCACGAACAGAGAGAATAGATGGCACAGAATAAGATTTGAGAATAAAGTGTAAAGGTATAGGAGAAACTTAGGGTTGCTGTCCCAAATTATGGAATATTTCATCTAACTCTCCTTAATATTGCTTATTAATTCAGCATATGACAAAAATGGCATTTTGAAGCAGTGGGGAAAAAAAGATGCCAAATTTAATTAATTGTTTGGAGGTAACCAGGTAGTCTTGTGAGGGCAGAAATGATTGAACCCTATCTTTCAGTTCATCAGATTATATTCCCGTTGGAAGAAGTGAAAAGTGAAAGTGTTAGTCGTTCAGTTGTGTCTGACTCTTCGCAACTCCATGGACTGTAACCCACCAGGCTCCCCTGTCCTTGGAATTATCCAGGCAAGAATACTGGAATGGGTTGCCATTCCCGTGTTGCTGCCGAAGCGAGCGTCCTTTCCCTTCTCCAGGAGACCTTCCCCACCCAGGGAGCAAACCCGTGTCTCTGGCATTGTAGGTGGGTTCTTTGCCTTCTGAGCCACCAGGGAAGCCCACTCCAGGTGGATCAAAGGTTTAAAATGAAATCAAAGCTGTAAAAATATTGGAAGAAGCCGTTTGAGAATGTTTATTTCAGATTGAGGAGAGCCTTTTAGGTTTGACATAAAGCCTAGAAGAAAAAAGTATTAATAAAAATGATAAATTTAACTTAATAAAAATTTAAAAATTGTGCTAGGTCAAAATCATAAGCAAGGTCAAAAGACAAACCATAAATAAGAGAAAAATATTTGCATTTCCTATTAAGGCAAAGGGATAATTTCTTTACTATATATATCTAGGAATCAATAAAGAATGGATCAACAATCCAATATAAAAATAGATCAAAAATATAAATGGAAAATTGAAAAAGTCAAACATCATTTAAACTTATGAAAAAATGTTCTAATCAAAATAAGAGAAATGTAAATTAAAATTACATTAAAAATTTATTTTCTACCTATCAGACTGGAAGAGATAAGAAATTATAAAACTGTGCTGGTAAAAGTGTGAGAAAACACTCTCATGCGTTGCTGGAAGGAACATAAATTATACAATTCTATGGGATTCAATTTGGCAATACCTATTGAAATTTAAAAGCATATACTGTTTGACCCAGCAATTCCACTTCTAGGAGTTTATCCTACAGATATTCTTATATATGTAAAATAGTATATGGACCAGATTGTCATTACAGTATTATTTGTAAAAGCAAAAGACTAGAAACAATAGAACTGTTTATGTCAATTATGGTACATCTTTCCAATGATGCAATTCCAATGAAATAATCAGCTTCTATAAGAAAGGAGGGAAAAAAATGTATGTGCTGATTAAAAAAAACTTCCAAGACTTCTGAGAGCATTTGTTGAATGAATGTCATTAAGTGTAAAGTCAAGGTGTGAATGCTATGCACAGTCTAATCTATGTATATGTTCACCTGTTCAGCAAATACCGTTGAGCATCTGCTGTCTATCAGGCATCACGCTTCACACTTGGGATGTGCTTGTAGCCACACAGGCAAAGATCTCACCCACAGTGGAGCTTACATTCTGGTGGAGGGGACAGAGCTCTGGGACCCACGGAGGCAGGGATCCTGTCAAGGGGCTGGTGGCCACCATCTGGGAGACAGCAGAGGAGGGGGCAAGCCGAGACCAGATTCTGGAAACATTTTCAAAGGAGTCAGCAGGCTTTACTGAGAGACTGGATGTAGCCCATGAAACAGAGAAGTCAGGGATGGCTGAGCAGCTTGAAGGCTGGGGTTGTGATGGGCTGGGGTTGTGATGGGCTGGGGTCATGATGGGCTAGATGAACACAGGCCGGCACGGACAGGATAGGAAAGCTGCAGGAGGAGTTTTCATGGGGAAAAGAGTAGGAATTCAGCTTGAACAAGTTGAATCTGAAACATCGATTCGATATACAAACAACTGTTTAATCAATGTCATCTCTAGATGGTGGATAGAGCCAAGAGTACAAGTATGTTACTGTGTATTTGCTAGTGCATGTATGAAATACCTCTAGACAAATACAAAAAACTGGAGATTTTGATTGATTCTTTAGGAGAGAATTGAGTGGCTAGGGATCAAGTATTGAATGGAGGCTTAGGTTTCATTCTATAGTGAGTTTAAACCTTTAAATTTTGAACCATATGAATATATTATGGTAAAAGTTAATATAATGTTTAAAAGTAATAAAAATTACAAGCTGCATTATACAGTTTCTGTGTAATGGTGCCTAAACTCTTTTTTCCCTCATTGTTAAAACATTTTTTTAATGCTGAGAAAAGGGTATTAGTTTTTCTGATTCCAAAGACATTTATTGAACATCTGTCATATATGATACTGAAATTTTTTTAAAAAATTAACAAGATATGGTCTCTTTTTAAACATAATAATGTGCTAAATTTGAGTAAATCTACCTGTTGGAACTAATTAGGAGCAAAAGCTATACCTTATTAGTGTCGGCAAACAGCTGATTTCTAAAGCACAGCTGCTGGGGTTTTTTTTTTTTTTATACAATAAAGTAGGTATCACATGGTTATTTGGACCCTCAGAAAAGATTCAGATTTTATGATCCCAAATTAAATTAAATAGCTAAAAATACAGTTGATCATAGCTTTTCTAGAAAAATAATGTTTGATCTCTTTTAATTCCATCTCAGTACTTTCCGATTTGTGTGTTTTTTGTTTTGAAACAGAAAAATATAAATCATATAAGAAACATATAAGAAGCACCTATATGGAATTAAGAACAGATGTCAACATTTGGTCATTGTCTTAATCAGATGAAAGTGCTGTAACAAATTGTCATAGTCTGAGTGGCTTAAACAACAAAGATTTACTTCTCACAGTTTTGGAGCCCAGGAAGTCCAAGAGTAAGGAACCGGCCGATCTTGTGTCTGATGACAGCCCGCGTCCTGGCTTGTAGATGACTGTTCCCATTTTATCCTCACATGGTAGAAGGCAAAGAGAGGAAGCCAGCTCTCAGGGCTCTTTTTATAAGTGTACTAACCGCATTCATGAGGGCTCCATCCTTTTGACCTAATTACCCATCGAAGTCCCCGCCTCCTAATGCCATCACCCTGGGCTTAGGATTTCAGCATGTGAATTCTGGGAGAACACATTAAGTCCATACTTTGCTTTATAAGCCACATTTATGCCACAGTTATGTTTGCCTTTTATATTTAATATAGCATAAAATATTACAAGTGAAATCTGGGTCTTCTTCGTTCTTCTTTCAGTCCTGTTCCCTTTCTTCTTGAGATAACCACTCTCCTAAATGAGTGTGCATCCTTTCAGCCCTCATTTTATTACACATTTATATTCATGGATAAGATATAAACTTTAAAAGACCCTATTATTTTGTATACATTAATCTGCAACTTGCCTATTTTCACCTAACATTGTTTTTGAGAGCTATCCATGTTTGATACATGTCACTGTTTTATTATCTAGAGAGATGTGGAATCACAGAAACTATTTTTTTATTTTTTATAAGGGAACTGTACATGAATTGGAATTGGATTATTGCTAAATCCCTGCTAAAGAAAATGGCAACCCACTCCAGTATTCTTGCCTGGAGAATCCCATGGCAGGCTACAGTCCATGGGGTTGTAAAAAGTTGGACACTACTGAGCAAATCAACTTTATTGCTATAAATGCCCTAAAACATTAAAACTGTATTCTCAAACTGTGTGTCAAGTTACTTCAGGACACTGTAGCAAACTCATGGGGGTGAAGCAGGATATTTTTAAATATCAAGGAAAACACAGTGACGTTTGTCAGATACACACTCCTGTTGCTTATCTAGGCCTACGGGATACTGGTTCCGGCCTAGGTTCAGAGAGTTAGGCACTCCTTTAGGCCTAGGGATGCAATGAAATATTATCGAGACACTATAAGTCACCAGGAACTGAGAAAGTGTGAAAATCTCTACATAAGAATAAGGAACCTATGAGTCTGTGTATCTGGCCCCACAACTTGGTGTACAACTATGGTAATTTCAGGCAGAGTGCCTCCAAGAAACTAATTAGCCTAGCCTTGCAAACCTGTCTGCTTCATTGATAAAATAGGGAACACCTGGAAGGAATATTTCAGTGTTTTAAATCTCTGGCAAACTGCCTAAGATAGTATCTAAATTGCTCCAGGGACTTTTCTGGCAGCCCAGTGATTAGAACTGTGCTTCCAATGCAGGGGGCCTGGGTTTAACTCCTGGTAAGGGAACTAAGATCCCACATGCCATGTGGTGTGGTCAAAAAAAAAAAACAACAGAAAATGCTTCAAATAAATGGTTTCCACCAAAAATGCCCCTCAGACTATGATAATCCTTAGATGTGCATGTGTTTATTTATTTGTACCAGAAGCAGGGCAAACAATGAGAGAGGGTCAGGGCGGGAAATGTGTTGAAGAAAAGGAAGATTTTGGGCATGGTTTTTAACAATTAACAAATCAGCCAAATTTTACTCATAAGCCCTATTTCTGAAGATTTAACCTATAAGTCATTTCTTCCAAGAAACCAGGAACTCAGCTTGGGGGGTGTTATGGAATACTTAAGCGCATTTCATCCCAAAGGATGCCAACAGGGATCTTGGTTTAGGAATGCTTGCGTTCCTGCTTAGTCCCACTAGGGGCCCTGTCAGGGACACTCAGGTTTTCTGCAGAGGGAGAAGGTGGCTGAGAAGACGGAAACGATGACGATGACTTTCTCTTCCATCACAGGCACATCTCTGTAATCCCAGGGCCAAGCCCACCTGCCTCGCTTTCCTGGTTCCTATTTTACATAAAGTCAATATAGTATTGCTGCCCCATATACGTTTATTTCTATTTAGATATAAAGAAACTTGTAAAAGGAAAAAAGACAGGGGTGGGGGGTGGGGAGGATGGCTTCTCTGGTGGCTCAGACGGTAAAGAATCTGCCTGCAATGCAAGAGACCTGGGTTCAGTCCCTGGGTTGAGAAGATCCCCTGGAGAAGGGAACGGCTACTCACTCCAGTATTCTTGTCTGGAGAATTCTATGGACAGAGGAGTTTGACAGGCTACAGTCTATGGGTCACAAAGAGTCTGACACAACTAAATGTCTAACAAGAGAAAAAAAAGAGTTTCTACTTCGAAAATGTCATGGAAAAGGCTTGATTTGGGAGGAAATTGCTGAACTTGAAAAGAGGAAAAACAGCAGATTTTAGACCGAATAACTTTTTATTTTAACAAAATTAATTTATGTTGCCAAGAAATCTGAGACAAAAATATATTGCTTTTGCTTCATGAGTAAATGATATCCATCTCCCAAAGGACCATCTGTGGTCATTATGATGTCATCTTGGCAGAAACTTGAGGACGTTAGTGGATCAGATGTCTTGAGTCTTAATAAAGCACCAATAACATTTTAAAACAAATGATTACATAACCTATTCCTACTTTCTTTGTAGAGAAGGGCACATCCAAAAGATACCATCAACCTTATTGTCTTTCAATTATAAATGGATTCAAATGTAATTTTTTCCAGGATGTTAACGTCACATTTTAAGACCCATTACAGAGAAATAAATAATTCAGAATGCTTTCTGGATTACTGGAATTTAAAAGCAAAGCCAGCTTTGAGGTCATGTAATAGTTTTGCCAAACCTAAAGCCGTCCTAAAGGTCAGAATCAGATTCACAGTCATGTTTTTCCAGTCCTCTGTGACGATGGCACTTGAATAAGTACCACTGGCAGATGTTTTTATTTTTCCCAGAACTAAGATTTTAGGTAGAGAATCACCTCACAGTGGCATATCAAGCTCAGGTCAAAGATACTAATGTAAAATCTGGTATTATATAAGCATTTGACTCCTAAATGGAATGAAAATAAAAAATGAAAACATTTTGAATTAAGTTTTTTTTTCAGATCTTAAATAAGGAGTCTAGGCTGGAGGTAGTAGGTTGTTCATTCTTTAAGCATTCACAGAAAGCCTGTGCGCAGTCATTGTGTAAGTTCGTGGGGACCATAGAGATCGATCAGAGAGTAGGGGGAGAGGATGCATTTGTAAACAGTGAGAGAAACAGCACAATTCCAAACCCGGGGACTGCCCCAGTGGAGGAGCTAATAAAGGGGCACAGGAGTTCAGGGGTGTCCCAGGTGGTGCTGGTGGTAAAGAACCCGCCTGCCAGTGCAGGAGCCAGAAGAGATGTGGGTTCAGTCCCTGGGTGGGGAAGATCCCCTGGAGGAGGGCATGGCAACCCACCCCAGTATTCTTGCCTGGAGAGTCCTCTGTACAGAGGAGCCTGGTGAGCTACAGTCCATAAGGTCACAAAGAGTCAGACACATCAGAAGTGACAGCATGCAGACAGGAGTTCAGAGAAATACAATGGCTGGTTTTGATCTGGGCTGAAAGGCCAGTTCAGTCTCAGTTGGCAGATTTGGGGAAAGAAGGGAGGGTATTCCAAGCAGAGAGAAACTAGGAGGGAAGGCACCGTCAGGAAATGCCACCTGACGTGGCTCGTAAAGTGCAGGCTGTGAGAAGCAAGGCTGGAGAGTGAGGTCAGGTTAACCACAGACCCTCCCCCACGCCGTCCTGGAGGACGCGGAACTCATTTGCTAGGCAATGGCATGACTATGAACACCTTCAAAGTGGATGAAAGAAAGATGTCCACAGTAAAATGCAAAAATAAAGAGCTAAATTAACCAGATGATACTCCAAGTTCACAATGCAGGAAGCTCTTTTGTTGTCAAGAGACACTTTCCTATTTAGGAAAATAAAATAGAGGGAAAGCTATCAATAATCACTTTCATCACTTGGAATACTATTTTCCAATAGGGTTTTGAGAGAACCTATTATTAACAAAACAACACATTTACTTTACAAACAGTAAAGTCCTATTTATTTAATTTTTATTTCTTGAGTAACAAGAACAACCATTTACATGACAGGAAGAATAATATAACATTAAGGACATGGGATAGTATTTCCTCCTATAAAAACTAATGATAAATAACATTCTTCAGACAAAGAGAGAAAGGAGAGGCAGGGTGGAGTGGGGGAAGGGAGACAGAAGAAAGAAACAGGGGAGACGGGAGGAGAAAGGAAAATGAGGAGGGAAGGAAGGTGGATCGATGGAGGTAAGCAGAGTCCTTAGTAGAGACATGGGGTGAGGAGCTGAGTGATGGTTAGGTACACAGACGGCAAGAAGCTTCAGAAACCCCTGATCTTGTCACTTCCCTCTGCCGACAGCCTCCTCCCTTCTCCCGTCGCTGGCCCCCTTTCCCAAGTCCTGCTCGCGCACTGTGCGAAGTCGCAGTCCTGTCTGACTCCATGCGCCCCCGCGGACTGTAGCCCGCCAGGTTTCTCTCTCCATGGGCTTCTCCAGGCAAGTGTGCTGGAGTGGGTTGCCATTTCCTTCTCCAAAAGTTCTGCTTGCTCCTCTCCAAATCAAGGAATAAAGAAAACCTAAGGGTTAGATTTAGGTCATAGTCCACATGATGACAAGCCTCCTGATGGCCAATAACAGGATAACAGTTTCAGGAACTGCCTGTTACTGTGCCTTCCTGTCTCTCTCTCCTTCGAGCTTTCAGTTACGTAGAACAACCATTCTCCTGCTTTTGCAGATCACAGACGGTAAAATGGCCACAGGGTCTTCCTGAGTCAGTGATATCCATCGCCCCACAAGCCGTCTGTAGCCGTGATGATGTCACCTTGGCAGAAACCTGAGCACGTGAGTGGATTAGATGTCTGGAGAGTGAGTGGAAACTATCTAGAGTCTTGATAAAACACAACATTTTATTTTATTTTTTTCTTTTTTTTTAAAACACAACATTTTAAAGCCAATAATTATATAATCTGGTTTTTTTGAGCTTATGATAATGAAAATGGTACTGAATTGGAAGATCTCATCAGAAGATGAGTTTTAATAGTAATAAAAATTGGACTTCCCTGGTAGCTCAGACGGTAAAGCGTCTGCCTACAACGTGGGAGACCCGGGTTCAATCCCTGGGTTGGGAAGATCTCCTGGAGAAGGAAATGGCAACCCACTCCAGTATTCTTGCCTGGAAAATCCCATGGACGGAGAAGCCTGGTAGGCTACAGTCCATGGGGTCACAAAGAGTCGGGCATGACTGAGTCACTTCACTTCACTTCACTTAATGATATTATTAACGAATAAAGATAGCTCTGTTTATTAAGCATTGATGCCAGACACTGATAAACCTCATATATATGTATTATTTCCTTCCATCTCCACCCCAGCTGTATGAGGTCAATGCTATTTTTAACAAGTGATACAGCTAAGGTTTAGAGAATTTAAATGGTTTGGCCAAATGTTTTATTCAAGCTTTAGATCATTTTGTTTATAACCTCTTTGGGCCTCTCATTTCTTTATCTGTAAAATAAAGCCACTGAGGTAATCTGAAAATTAAGATGTAGTTTATGCATCAAAGGAAAAGCGTCTGTCACACTATGTCAGGAGTTGTTAGCTTTTTCTGTTAAGGCTCAAATGTGGACTATTTCAGTTTTGCAGGCCCTGTCATCTCTGTTGCAGCTAGTCAACTCTGCCCCTGTGGACCAAAAGCAGCCTTAGACTTAGGATGAGCGGGGCTGTGTCCCAATCAAACTTTGTTAGGGACATCGATATTTGAATTTCACATGTCAGAAAATATTGTTCTTTGTTGTTGTTTTTTTTCCCCAACTCTTTAAGAAAGTATAAAAATCCTCCTTAGCTTGTAAGCCATACATAAACAGCAGGGGGATGGATTTGCTGTCATCCTGTCATTTGCAGACCTTCCTTTAAGTGAAGTAAGGCTGTCATTTGCAGACTTTATGTGAGGGTATCACAAATGTCTGTGTCCACAGAAGCTTTTCTTAGAAGACTGGTAACATTACTTCAAAATAATCAGGAAGGAAATTTTTTTCAAGTAAAGAAATTGTTCAATCTATTCTCATCAGTAACTGCAGTCTCTGCAGTGTCTTCTACTTGCGGTGTGCTCCATGTTAGAAGGAATTGCTGGACCACATGAGTGTCTATATTATCCTGACCTAGATGGGGTGCATTGGAGAGGCAAAAAGCAAATTAATCCCAGATTCAAGCTCCAGAGGAAAATACTGCTAAGTTAAAGCATTGTTGCTGGATTCAGAAATAGTTGGTTTTAAAAGATAAATTGCATCACGTCAGCATTCGGTAAAATTAGCGAATCGCTTTTTGAGCATCAACGGTTACAGGTCTGGTTGTTCTCAAAGCAGCGAGGCTCCCGGCAGCTCAGGAGGCGGTATTCAGCAGGTGTGATCAGAGACGCGCTGTCCTTGATCTTGTCTCCGCAGGCAGGCTTCTTGGCGGTCTCTCATTCATTAGCGTCTTAAACTAGCGTATCTGGAAACAAAACGTGCATCCCCGCCCCCTAGATGTGCTCACAGGCGCAAGCGCAGATGCACCCTGGAGGGTCCGGCTGCGTGCCTGACTGGCTCCACTAGTTTCTTTCAGTCTCCTGGTGTGAGGATTCCTTTCATCTCTTGCTTCTCTTGACCAAAGGAGTTGATGTGTGACCACCTGCTACGTGTAAATATCTTATACAGACTTTGGACTTGTCCTGCTAAGGCTTAAGAATAGGTCTCCTTTCTGGAGGAGTGGGTGAAGGGGAGGCATCTCCCAAGAGGGCACTCGTCTCCCGTGTCCACCATCTGTGGGCAAGGCGGGCCCTCGTCCAGGACACAGGGGTTCTGCATCCTGTCTCAACCCACGGGAGAGTCCCACCCTGCCCTGGACCCAGCGCTCTAACGCCTGAGTTTGCAGGGGACAGGTGTCAGGCTAGTGTTTCTCAGAGTGGACATAAGGATGGAGCCTGAGCAGGAAGGATCCTCAAGAGTTTCCACCTTGTTCAAGCCTTGGAGAGCGGGCCACACCTTGTAACCAGGTTATGGGACTTTTTGTTACGCTTTCTTTGCTTGTGTTACTACCCTTTATGTTCGTGTTAATCGCTTAGTCGTGTCCAGCTCTTCGTGACCCCATGGACTGTAGTCTGCCAGGTTCCACTGTCCATGGGATTCTCCAGGCAAGAATACTGGAGTGGGTTGCCATGCCCTTCTCCAGGGGATCTTCCCGACCCAAAGATCAAACCCGGCTCTCAGTTAATACCCTTGACTTTGGTAAATTCTGATTTAAATGTTCCAGCCTTGCTTCAGGATTGCCACTGGTTTTAAAAGCAAACATGTAAAAACGGAGGCGTTAAAGGGGAAGCAGTGCCCCCCTGAGGCCAGTTTGGTGCTGGCAGCAATAACCAGAGGCATCCCTGAAGACCTGTGCAAACTGCTGAGAGACTGAGACTTAGAGTTGGTGTTCGGTGGGGAAGGCATCTTCATCACTGTGTGTTCTCCACAATTTCTAGATCCATTGCAGACAAACATCCTTTTACAGTAGGTGTGTGATGCTGATAGATAGCATACAGGTTAGGCTTAGGCTGGAGTCTGTGTGACCTCAAGCAAGTTATTTCATCTCTCTGCGCTTCAGTTTCCTTAGTGATACAATATGTGTAATGGTGCCTCTCTGAGATGATTTATTAATAGGATTAAATAGATTACTATATAAGATTACTTAGCCCAGCGCCAGGCTTACCGTGCATCCTCAGTACCAGTCCTCTGTTCTTACTGTAGTCTCTCCCCAGATTTGTTTTATATCATGCTGATTAACAGGACCAAACCATATTCTTCCATGGGTCTTCTGACTTCTTGGAAAATCAGCAAACTGTAGTAAAACTATAAACATCAGCTCCTAAGATTCCAGCACCGGCCTAGGCGCTGTAAAATCTTATAGCACAGTTCTCGTCCTCTGCATCCTCACAAACAGGTTGGAAAGGTAGATGCATGGGTTTAATTGTGGCTCCATTGCTTAATAACCTTGATGATGTTGGACAAGATTTTTTTTAAAAAAATCTCTCTAGAACTCAGTTTCCTCTGGCAAAATGTGGATTATAATAGTGACTACGTCATAGGGCTAATATGAGAAGTAAATAAGTTCATAAAGGTAAAATGCTTACAACACTGCTGACATGTGGTAAATGTTAGTTTCCTGGTATATACCATCATGAAGCAGTGCATGTATGATGAAGTACCAATAAGAGGTGTGTCTTGGGGATAGAGCAGGGGTTCATGTAGCTTCATGAAGCCTCATGGAAGAGATGAGACTTGAGCTGGGGCTGCAGGTTGGATAGCACTGGGATAGGCAAGACAAGTTCATAGTATTCCCCAAAACACTGAGAAGGAAACTGGCAGGGACATTTGTTATTTGTATTTGTCAAAATACAGACAGCTTCATTATTTCCTGCATGCCAGAAACTTGAGAATTTCAAAGTGTTAATAAATGGGTATAGATGCGTAACAAATATTTTTTGACTCGCAAAAGAGACAAGAAAGGTACTGTGTGTTACTTATCCCTAAAAGTTATGTTGGTTTCTTAAATTCTATAGAACTTTTGGTCTGGATTACTGGAGCTAAACTTACGCAGTTTATGTAGTTGGGAAAAAATGGAAGAAATTGTAGCCACAGGATCCTATTTCAACAGCAGGTGGCTCCCTCACACACAGGTGACAAGAGTGGCCCTGTGGTCTACACAGGGATCATTTATGAGCAGTTGTATGTCCTTGAGGCTGGATTTGGAAATAGTTTTTTGCATTGATTTTTTTTTTTTTTTGCACTGAGTTTTGTCGGAAAGATGACATTCATACAGCAAGAGGGAATTTCTTCTTTCTTGGGCGCTATGGACTTACCTCTGAGGATCACAATCTGATCACTGTTCCTTCTGCAAGTGACAGTCAGATACTTGGCAGGACATGTTCCCTTATTTCTATCCTTGGAGGACTTCAGTAGCACTTCACTTTTACATGCTAGGAGCATCACAAATTTGTACCTCTCACCTTTCAACATTAGAGCACAGTTTCTGTAACAGCACCGATGACGCACCAGTCACCTTTCGTTTAATCACTTCTTGATAGTTCAGCTCCACAGACCTCAACGTCATTTCATTTGGCATGAGAAGGAACAGTTTTCTGCCAGCTGGGCCTCCTGACCTCCTGACACCCAGCGGTGTACGCATAGTCCCACCCTGGTCAGCTCAGCCCTCGTCGGGTATTGATTCTCCATGTCAGCTTGAGCTTTGCTACAGCTCCCTGTTTTAGGGTGCTGCTGGAGAAAGTCCACAAAAAGAGCAAATATAGGCCACTGTAGACTTAAAATAACAGAATTACAGGGCTGAGAGGTTACTCAGGTCTCCCGTGGTTCATACACCTCCTCTGATGGTTTTCTGAAATGAGGAAGCCAGGGAAGTTACTCGTCTATACACACACAAATATGTCCGTGTATAAATGTACATATACACATGAATGATCACTTTGCTGTGCACCCCAAACTAGTACAACATTGTAAATTAACTAAACATCAATAAAAAATTTTTAAACACTAAAGACTGTTCCACAGTGGCAAAAATGGGATTGGTTTCCTCATATATTCTTTTTCAGATTCTTTTCCACCATAGGTTATTACAGGTCCAGGAATAAAGGGGAAGAGGACAGAGGAAGTTGGGGGAGGGGAATGAGAGAGGGGCCTACAGATATTGGTGATGTCCTTCAGCAGCGATGAGGGACATCTCTGTCAGAGCGTTCTGAAGGGCAGTGTTATGACCTGAGGGTTTTGTCCTCCCCAAATTATTATGTTGAAGCCCACCATGAAGCGGTGCATGTATGATGAAGTACCACTAAGACTGGGGTGGGGATAGAGCAGGGGTTCATGTGGCTTCATGAAGCCTCGTGGAAGAGACAGGACTTGAGCTGAGGTTCAGGTTGGATAGCAATATGATGGTATCGGGAAGTTCTGTCTTTGGGAGGTGTTAGGTTTAGTTAAAGTCCTGAGGGTGGAGCTCCTGTGATGCAATTAGTTTGCTTATAAGAAGAGACATCAAAGGACTTCCTGCCCCCCTCCACCCTCAGTGTGTGTATACAAGGAATGTCTTTCATACCCATGAGAAGTGGGTTGGATAAACGTCTGTTTAGGTCTTCTGTCCATTTTCTGATTGGGTTGTGTTGGGCATTTATTTTTTGTCCCAACAAACTATTTTTATACTAGGCCCTTAATAAATATTAAAATGCTAGCCAAATTTTCACATTTTTAATATTATAGGTGTGTATCTAATCATTGTTGAAGCCAGAATTGCTTCCTTGTACGTTAGTCTCACCTTGCTATACCTGTCAAAATACTTCAATTACCTGCTCAAACTGTCATACTGCTCATGGGTTAATTTTAAATGAAATGCAACTCTAGCATAAGACTGTGATTTAAGAGAGGATATGTTTTGATGACCCGACTGACAACATATTTCTTCTTCCAGGTTTTTACCTGTCAGCGAAGGATTTAAGTTGGAACGTTAGCCATTTATGAAGACTCTTGACCTTTTGAATATTTATTTGTAACATGTATTCACTCACAAAAAATTGAGTGTGTATTATATTCAGGCTTTGGTCTAGGAGCCAGGAACACAGAGATAAGTATGATCGGGCCCACTCCCCCAGCAAGCTCACACCATAGTAAAAGGAATCAGACATGAACACCAGCAGGTGACCAGGAGGGTTGGGAGGGCCAGGGCGGAGGTCTGCATCGTGCTATGGAGGCCCAGGGGGAACCAGCCGACCGTGTGAGGGTGGGTATAGGGTGACATTTGAGCTTTGTCTTGAAAAGCACAGTTGGGTAGGGCAAGTAATCTGATTGAAGGAAGTTGCTTTGGCCAAAGCATAGAATGCTCACGGGTATGAGTCATTTGCAAGTCTGAGTTCAGGTGCAGCAGCATGGGCTTCCCTGTGGCTCAGAGGTGAAGAACCTGCTTGCCAAGGCAGGAGATGGGGGCTCAATCCCTGGTTAGGGAGATCCCCTGGACAGAAGAGGACAACCTGCTCTAGTTTTCTTGCCTGGGAGATCCATGGACAGAAGAGCCTGGCAGGCTACAGTCCATGGGGTCGCAAAAGAGTCGGACATGACTTAGTGACTAAGCAGCAGCAGGCGTAAGTGCCCAGTAGAACGTTCTGCGATGATGGGAAAATTCTGTTATCTTCACTGTCAGATATGGTAGCCACTAACGGAATGTGGCTCATGCAACTGAGGAATCCAGTTTTACATTTCATGTAATTTTGACCAGATTCTTATGGTTGATGGCTACCATATTGGACAGTGCAGGTAGAGAGACAAGAGGCCAGATCAGGGAAGAACTTGTATCTCATTCTAGTGGGACTGACTGTTTTCTTGTAGTCCTCAAAGAGCTGCGCATAGGAAATTATTTGATCAGCTTTGCATTTAGGAGGGGGTGCAGACAAGGAGCAGATGAAACATTTAAAAGCCCTCAGAACACAGTAACTAGGGAAGTAATTAGGGAAGGGAATGGACTTTAGACATGCTCAGAAGGAGGAAAGCGCTGGCTTGGTGACAAGTCTGCATGTGAAGGGTGATGGAGAGAGAGGAGAACTATCTGAAGCAGGTTTGGGCTGCTTCAGTCCTTCTTCAGTCATTGTGTCTGCTATTAATTACTACTGACAGTTCACCCCAATAAAGAATGTCGAGTTGGATGGGTTTTGAGAGAAGATTTATGTTAGAGGTAATGAGCATGGATCATGTTAGAGATAATGAGCTTGGAGTATGTCAGAAATTCGGCTGAATTGTTACTATCTTCCTTCTTGCAGTGGGCCAGGAGGGACTCGCAGCCCAGCGCTCACCATTGGAGGAACAACTTATATTAAAATAAACTGATGGAATCTTTGACCATTATCTAGCCACAACAAAATAGCCCCTGAAAGTGGAATGCAGCTCTATTATAATTTCAGCAAACTGGTCAAAAAAATGAGGACTCACAGACTACAGAGTAAGATGAGTTCTTTGATAATTGAGAAAAAAATTATTTCGTTTTTAAAAACTGAAGTATCGTTGACTTATAGTTGTGTTAGTTTCAGATATACAGGAAAGGGAGATGTACAGATTGTTCTTTTTCAGATTCTTTTCCATTGTAGGTTATTACAAGATATTGGATATAGTTGCCTGTGCCATACAGTAGATCCTGTTGTTTTCCTATTTAAGATATAGTAGTGTGTATCTATATATTAAATATATAGAAGTGTGTATATATGACCCACTTCCCTGGTGGCTCAGACGATAAAGCGTCTGCCTACAATGCGGGAGACCCGGGTTCAATCCCTGGGTCAGGGAGGTCACCTGGAGAAGGCAATGGCACCCCACTCCAGTACTCTTGCCTGGAGAATCCCACAGACGGAGGAGCCTGGTGGGCTGCAGTCCACGGGGTCGCCCAGAGTCGGACACGACTGAGCGGCTTCACTTGGTGTGTATCTATTAATCCCAAACTCCTAATTTATTCCTTTCCCCTTTGGTAGCCATAAGTTTATTTTTTATGTCTGTGATCCTGAAAATTTTATTTTTTTTAAACAAGACTTTACCAAATTAAAGTTTGTCCTTGCGAGCCAATAAGCCATAGTCCCCTTCGAGGAAGAAGGAAAGCACAAAGATGAAGTCAGTCTGGAGCCCAATCACCAGGCACCATCCGCACCTCCAGCACCTGCTCTTCCAAGAAATCTGTAAGCCTAGAAGTCCCACCCTTCTAAAGCCCAGGCACCACTGGAAACTGCAGACTCTAGTTTGAGATGTGGTCAAAAGGAGCAAACCTGAGGGCAACCTTTCTTCCTGGGGACACAGAAAGGGGTGCTTAGAGGTGGGTAGGAGACCCCAAAGCATGAGAGTCAAAAGTGAAGTCAGGGGAAGATCTCCTGAAGGCCTGTCATTTCAATGCCTCCTCCTCTCCCTCCACAGTTATAATTCCCTCCAAAATCACCCTAACTTTTCAGTAAAGATAGTAAAGAATCTAAAATTTCTTTCTCTCTCCTTTTTTTTTTTCACTCTCCGAATCCTAAACTCACCTCCCTAACCCAGACTGTCTTGCATGACTGTTATGTCCCAGACTGTTCTTAGGTGCTGGGGATTCCACAGAATATGTTCCCTGCCTTCAAGGAGCTTGTGGTCTAGTGGGGGGACAGACAAGAAAACAGACTCCCTGAGAGTATGGAGAACTCCGTCGGGTGTACGTACTGGGGGACAGGCGTGGGGAGTGACTGCTTAGTGACTGTGGACATTCCTCTTGAGGTAGGTGGAAATATTTTGGAATCAGATGAAGGTGAAGGTTTAGGACCCTACACCCAATTGACAGGTCAGAGAAAGTTTCATAGGAGACATGGCTACTGACAACATGGAGGAATTAACCAGATGAAGAGGGAAGAAGGACATTCAGATGGAGGAAGTGACCTCTGCAGAGATCTGGAGGCCGACGAGTAATGCAGCATGGCCAGCAAGTAGAAAGAGTGTGGTCTGGAGGGGGAGGGAGGTGGCTGTGAGAGCTGACGTTGGGTGGGTGAGCTGAGAGCAGGTCATGGGCATGTTATATGCCACGCCGAGAAGTTTGCACTTTGCCCCAAAGCCACTGAGAAGCCTTCATGAGCTTTTAGGCAGGGAAATGACATAATCAGATTTCCACTGTCTAAGTATTAACTTTAGTATAGGCAAAGATTTGGAGGGTCCCTGGCTGGAGAGGGGAGCTCATTTAATTGGCTGCTGTAATCCAAGCCAAAAAAAAAGAAGAAAAAGTAGTTGCTTTAATTAATTCAGAAGTGGAAATGGAGAGACTTGAACTGATTCAAGAGACAATAATGAAGACTGGGTTGTTAATTTAAGGATTGAGAAGATGAGTGTGGGAGTGGATGGGTGAAAGACAGGGAGAAACTCACCTTTTAAAAAGCTACCTAGTAACATTATCTGCATATACAAAGTAGGTAAATAGATCTCAGAATTCATCATGGGGGACTCCCAAGGAATTTCTGATATGCTATTTCTCACTCTCCAGTGTTGAGAATCACTGTCACAGAGGCTATAATGTAAAGGGTTTTATGCTTTAGATCCTGTTTTATTCTTTAGGACTATGTATATGGAATTTACCTCGTTTGAGGGGGAAATACTTTTAAGAAAGAACCACTTCAGTTCAGTTCAGTTCAGTCACTCAGTCGTGTCCGACTCTTTGCGACCCCATGAACCGCAGCACGCCAGGCCTCCCTGTCCATCACCAACTCCCTGAGTTTACTCAAACTCACGCCCATCGAGTCGGTGATGCCACCCAGCCATCTCATCCTCTGTCGTCCCCTTATCCTCCTGCCCCCAATCCCTCCCAGCATCAGGGTCTTTTCCAATGAGTCAACTCTTTGCATGAGGTGGCCAAAGTATTGGAGTTTCAGCTTCAGCATCAGTCCTTCCAATGAACACCCAGCATTGATCTCCTTTGGGATGGACTGGTTGGATCTCCTTGCAGTGTGTTCTTGTAATTCCACTTCTCTTGTAACACTTGAAAGAACAGGACCCCATGCTTGGGGATCTGCAGTAAGTGTTTCAAGTCAGCCCCCAGCCACACCCCCACCTAGATTGTGAAAATCTGACCCTAAGGTTTGCTGTTTCCCCGAGGGCTGAGGCATGTGATGGAGAAAAAGATGGGAAACCAATAATTAATGCTTTTGCTCATCCTTCATCTTACCTTTAAAGGTAATCGACAACCATAAAGAAAGGCCAATTTTTAGGGGTAAGTCTAATGAACTTGGGCTTCCCAGGTGGTGCTAGTGGTAAAGAACCTTCATGCCATTGCAGGAGATGTAAGAGACATGGGTTTGATCCCTGGGTTGGCAAGATCACCTGGAGAAGGGTACAGCAGTCCACTCCAGTATTCTTGCCTGGAGAATCCCATGGACAGAGGAGCCTAGCAGGCTACAGTCCATAGGGTCATACAGAGTCAGACACAACTGAAGCAACTTAGTGTGTATGCACGCTAATGAACATAAGAAGCTTGCTGTTTTTGTGTCAGGAAACTCAAATTTTGCTTTTTTTCTGGCTCTTCATATCTGTGCCCATGTAACTAACTCTGAAGAGAAATCTCTCTAAGGAAGATGATTAAGAAATGATCTTGTGAATCTTCTTGACTGAAAGGATGTGGGAAAGCAGACTAAAAATAGTTAATGCTTTTTCTAAGAGAAACTTCAGTAAGAATGACTTGCATTGTCTTCCTTGGGCAATGCTTTCTTTTTCATCATTACTCTGAAAATTCAGCTACCCACTCCATTAGCAAGCATTTCTGTGGAGAAGGAAAGTTAAACTGGAAAAGGAAATTGTCAGCTAATTCTAAGACTATGACTTCCTTCATTTCAAAACTAGTAAACCACACATATTACATAGACTAACATGATGATTTGTGTTTTGAAAAAATAGCCAACTGTTGCATAGTGTATGGATAACAATAGAGAACATGAGTGAGATAGGTGAAAAGCAGGAGATCTGAATTTTAACTTTGAGGATTTCTAGAAAACAGGATGCAGCTCTATTTTAATGATCTATATAGCCCAAAAGGATAACCCAAAGTGGAGAAGTTCTCCATTATTGTGCCTTTACTTTACTTTTTATTATGAGATATAACATATACAGAAAAGGTTAGTGTAACATATGCACCATTGAATAGTTATAAAGTGAACATCCATATAAATACTGTTCAGGTGCATTAGAGAATCTTAATCAAGAGTCTACTGACACTTGCAGAGAATTTGCCCATATCTCTCTTTCTTTAACACTGCATAGGTTTCCACGCTGCTAAGTTAATACGGTTGTTTAAGAAATCTAGTTTTTGACATCTTTTAGCTCACTGAGTTGTAGTGAACCTGTCTTCTTCTGTCTGGGCCTTGGGTCCCTCTGTATCGTGCGTGTCTTTTTTTTTTTTTTTTAAAGTTATCCTCGCCCATCCCTTCCAGGAAAGGCTCTCTTTTGGACCCAGCCACGCCCAGGCCCCGCCCCTTTCGGGCCCTAGCGTTTGGTCTCCATGGTTACGCCGAGAGTGCCGGGCTGCCGTGAAAGCCCCAGGGAAGAATCGGGCAGACCCGGCTCCAGCTCGTGACTACAGCCAAGGTCAGCGCAGCCCGGGCTCCGCGCCCTTGACCCCGGGGTGTACCTCGCGAGGAGGCGGGCATGGGTCAGCGGACGGAGCCTGGGCCGCGGGAGCACGTCGTCTAACCTGGTTCAGGCGACGCTGACAGTAAGGACTCTTTCCAGGCCCCGCCGCTGAGCGTAAGGAGCGGTCGCTTCCGGTCGGAGGCTCACAGGTCCCCAGGTCAGACGGCTGACCCGGGCTGGGCACCGCTCGCACCCCCGCCGGCCAGAACTCGGGAGGTCTAGGCTGGGGCGGGGGGTGTGGGCAGGGGCGGGGGGCGGGGACCGAGGAGAGCCGGGACGGACCGACGGCGCATGCGCACACGCGGGCCTTCTATCCATGGAGCAGGCGCCTGTTACCAGCTGCTGGTTGATGCGCTTGGTTTTTGCCACGCGCTGTGTTAACCGCTAAGTATGTAGACTGGGAAAGGAGTAAGTCAAGGCTGTATATTGTCACCCTGCTTAACGGAGTACATCTTGCGAAATGCCGGGCTGGATAAAGCACAAGCTGGAATCAAGATTGCTGGGAGAAATATCAATAACCACAGATACAGAAATAACACCACCCCAGTGGCAGAAAGTGAAGAGGAACTAAAGAGCCTCCCGATGAAAGTAAAAGAGGAGAGTGAAAAAGTTGGTTTAAAACTCAACATTCAGAAAACGAAGATCTTGGCATCCGGTCCCATCACTTCATGGCAAATAGATGGGGAAACAATGGAAACAGTGACAGACTTTATATTCTTGGGCTCCAAAATCACTGCAGATGGTGACTGCAGTCATGAAATTAAAAGAGGCTTGCTCCTTGAAGAAAAGCTATGACCAAACTAGACAGCATATTAAAAAGCAGAGACATTACTTTGCCAAGAAATATCCCTCTAATCAAAGCTATGGTTTTTCCAATAGTCATGTATGGATGTGAGAGTTGGATTATAAAGAAACCTGAGCGCCAAAGAATTGATGCTTTTGAACTGTGGTGTTGGAGAAGACTCTTGAGAGTCCCTTGGACTGCAAGGAGATCAAACCAGTCAATCCTAAAGGAAATCAACCCTGAGTGTTCATTGGAAGGACTGATGTTGAAGCTGAAACTCCAATACTTTGGCCACCTGATGAGAACTGACTCATTGGAAAAGACCCTGATGCTGGGAAAGATTGAAGGCGAGAGGAAAAGGGGATGACAGAGGATGAGATGGTTGGATGGCATCACTGACACAATGGACATGAGCAAACTCCAGGAGTTGGTGAGGGACAGGGAGGCCTGGCGTGCTGCAGTCCATGGGGTCACAAAGAATCAGACACGACTGAGTGACTGAACTGAGCTGATGTAGAACTCAGTCCTCAGGACAGCTCCAGGGAGAGAGTACTATTAGGATTTATACTTATCAGATGAGAAAATCACTTCAAAGAGAAGTTAAGGAAATGCGCAAGGTTTCAGCTAGGAAATGGGGCTCGGTGGGAACCAGGCTGTCTGGTCCTCCTGGTCTAGATGCCGGGTGTGTTAACCTTACCTGAACCCTAATATGCTGAAAGTGATCTTTACCTACCTGGCATTGCCTTTGTTTTTCTCTGCATGCTAATTTCCCCTTTGCTTATTTACAGATACAAATCAGAAAACCTGATCACTATTAAAACCTACCACCTACCACCTTTCCAGGAGTTCATTTTTTTCCCCATGATCCATGACTCATTATATGTTTTGCTTTTTTTGTTTTCATGTTTTTAATCAAGAGTCTAAACCTTGACTTGGATGTGCAAGAAATAGAATTTTGATGATTCGAGCAAGAATTGTGTTCCAAGAGTCTCTGATAATTATGAAAGGTCATTTAGTGAATGTGATGAAATAAGCATGTCCTGTTTCAAGCTAACTTTGCCGCCTACATAGTGGAATTTCTCACTAATTCTACTCCTACACCCATCCCCCGTCTCTAATACTGTTTAACATTTTTTAATTAAAAATATCATGTTATAAGGGTACTTTTGATGAGCACCATCATTTAAATAAAGAGGAAATGTTTCAATCACTAACTCCCAATTGCTCTCACTGTTATTATCAGTCCTTCATTTTTATAAATATGAAACCAACTAATGAAAAACAAGAGGGGCCTATATACTAGTAAATATTATTAAGTTAATAAATAATATGACTCTTTACAAATTTATTAGTGGTGGAATCTCAAAAGGAAAAAATAATATATAAATACAATTTAAAAACTCTTTTTATTTAGAATGCTTCCCACTCAGGCTGAAAGTGTTATAAAGAGTATCATTCGAGAAATAGGACAAGAATGTGCAGCCCATGGAGAGATTGTTCCTGAAACTCTAGTTGCTTTTATGGTAAGAATAAATATTTTTCTGAATTACTGCTTTATTAAAATTTTTTTTCAGCAGTGCTTATTTTGCTCTTAGAATTCTGTGATGTTTTCTTAACTTATTTCATTGAAAACCTATGGATATTGTTGGGCAAATTGTGTTCGTGTGTGCTCAGTCGTGTCCGACTCTTTGCAACTGCATGAACTGTAGCCTGCGAAACTCCGCTGTCCATGGGATTTTTCCAGGCAAAAATACTGTTGTTGTTTTTTTTAAGTCTATAAAGCATGTTAGTTCTAGATTTAAGAGACTGATTTAGAAGATCTCAAAGAATCTTAGAAACATCAATGATGTTTTTCCTGTGCTGTAAGTTTTTTTCTTTTTAACATGTATTTTTCACTGTTGTAAAAATTACTCATTTCCTTGATATCTCTCTGTTCTTGCTTTTCATTAAAATATGGTAAAAGATTCCGATTAGTTTCCCAATGTAAAATTGCTCCCTTTCTCCAGTTTCTGATGAAGACGCTGATGAATTGGGTTGTGAGAAATTCAGCTGAGTGATCAACCCCTGGGTAACCAGGAGAGAGTTGTTTAAAAAATGGAAAAATATTAAACTAATGTTGTAGTAATATGAAACAAATGTAATGGGCTTTTTCCTACTCTCAGGTGAAAGCTGTTGTTTTGGACCCGAGTAATGGCTTTAACACGGATAGAACGCTCACAAAAAGTGATGTGCAGAAACTGGTAAAGGTGATTATCCAACGTTTCTCAAATTTTGAATGATTTACTCTCAATTCTAAATATTTGATTTGTGTTGATCTATAGTGCCTTCAGCTCCATGAAACAAAACCCCACCGAACAGTGGTGCAAACAAATGAGAGATTAATTTTTTTCTCATAAAATGAAGTCTAGAGGTTCATAGGTTGTTTTTCCTGACTTCCTAGGTCACCATCATGCATGTGTTTTCACCCCAGGGTCACAAGAAAGCTCTTCCACCTTTAGGCAGGTATAAGGTGAGAGGACAAAGGTCAAAGTATGTGTGCAATTGGATCTGTCAGTTTGTTTTTGGAAAATAATGGGCTTTCCCAGAATCCCTCCCATCTCTTTCCATTTATGGCCTGCGTGCGTGCTCAGTCATATCTGACTCTTTGCCAGCCAGTACACTGTGGCCTGCCAGGCTCCTCTGTCTGTGGAATTTTCCAGGCAAGAATATTGGAGTGGGTTGTCATTTCCTTCTCTAGGGGACCTTCCCAACCCAGGGACTGAACCATATCTCCTGTGTCTCCTGCATTGGCAAGTGGATTCTTTTATCACTGTGCCTCCTGGGAAGCCCTTGCATTTATTGATTGGAATGATATTGCAAGTGAGCCTGGGATATTGATTGTTTTCCTCTTTCCTTTTTTAGCTGAAAGGAAATCTCTGGCTTAATCCAGATTGAGGCTTTGTTAGTAAGGAAGGAGGGGTATGGATACTGGTGGGTAGCAATGTCTGCCACAGTATTTTAGAGCCATCTTATTCATCTAATGAGACATTGAGAAAATTATTAACTGATTTATATACAGTTATATACAAATTCATATTCATATAATTATTGATTCAACATAATTTGTGTTTTCTAAAAGAAAATTTGAAGCCAGAACAAAATGATTCATAGGATAGTTTGAGAATTTGAGATTGACATTTATACACTGCTGTATTTAAAAGAAATGAAGAGCTAACCATAAAGGATCTACTATAGAAGAAAAAAAATAAAAGAAATCAAGTAGATGTGCCTGAAAAGCAGTTGTAAGAACTAAAGAAGGCAGGAACTTTAGATACTGTTAATTTTTCCATATGTTTTAAGTTTGACTCACTGGGTTTAGATGCTTAAATGTTTTTCTAAATATTTGTGAATGGATTTCCTAAAATTTCAACATTATTTTTTCCCCTGGGCTTAATTATTTTAATTCCCTCCTTCACACAAAATATTTGAAACAAGCGTTCCCAGACTTGTATGTGGATGCTTTCTGAGCTCAAACAAATGGTAGAGGAAATTTTTATCATCTCTGTCTTCTCTCTCAGCCATCAATTTGCATAGTGGAACACAGGTCTGTCCGCAGATGTTAGAGGATCAGGAAGAGGTTTGGAAGCTTGGAACTAGGGGCTATGTTGTTAGGATAACCGTGCAGAAGAAACTCCATGATTCTCTATGGCAGCTGAGAGCTGGGTCTTTCTGTGCTGAAACTGAGAATGTGCTATGAAGCCTGTTCTTGGCAATAGGGGAAGTGACTAATGGTCAGTCGGAAGCTTCGTTGGAAAGCTGTGGAGAAGAACCAAGGAGGGGCAGCAGGGGCTTTTCTCCTTTTCGTGGCTCAGGAAGCAATTGTCCCCCCTCTAACTTGACTCAGTTGGCAAGAATAAAGTTTGATATATTTTTTGAATTTTATTTTTCTTATTGAAGTGTAGTTGATTTACAATATTGTGTTAATTTCCACTGCACAGCAAAGTGAATCAGTTATACACGTATGTAAATTCTTCATGTTCTTTTCCATTATGGTTTATCCCAGGATGTTGAATATAGTTCCCTATGCTCAGTGTACTGTTAATGTGACCTGGACCTTAACTGTCAATTTATATCATAATTCAAGTGATAAAGAGTGTTTCCTTTTTCCTCAATTAAGAATCATGTGGACGAGCTAACTTTTGCATTTGTAAGGTCTGTGCCTGGCCTGGCACCTCTCCACCGGGATCGGTCCAGGTGTCCCATCCTCACGCCTGCCTTCTCTCCCTTCTTCCAGGAAGGTAGTGCTGGTGCCCTGGGAGGTGGGCTGGGTGAAGCTGGTGTGCCCGCCAGGTACAGACATAAAGTCTCACATGAGATAGGGAAGAGTGGGGCTGGGGGGTGGAGAAGAGAGGAGAAAAGAAAAATCGGGTCTGTCCTCAAAGGGCAAAACAGAGGAGGAGGATGAGCTATCTGTATGTGCATTGGTGCGGGGAGGGGGCGGGCGAGGGCAGACAGGAGAAAACAGACCAGAGGAAGAAATTTTGAAACAGAAGGCAGGCTCAGAGATTGTCCCCGAGCAGAGGATGGTCACCACAGCAGCTTCTTATAAAATGCACATGACCTCCAGCATCAGCTAAAAAGAAGAAGGAGCATGAAGGTTCAAATAAATGTAATGAGGAACTCAGGAGGAGCTCCAGTCATGAGCATAAGCTTCATGAAATGCCCACCCACATGGAGTCTTCAGAGACTAACCTTGTTGAGGGCCTTGCCTCCAACTAGACTACTAGCCACCTGGGTTTGGTAATATTGGCTAACTCAGGGGAAATAGCTTATTACTTAATAAATGTTACTGGTTAAATAATCTATAAAGCATGAAGTTCTGAGGAAAAAAATAATACAAGAGGTTATTGGTAGATAAATATCATAAGCTATTGCTTTGATGTTTCTCTTTGATTTTAAAAATAACTTCTGATTGAGAAGCATTTATGGGATATTCTCTTTTAGCTTTGTGTGAATCGGCTATTGGACAGCAAAAATCCTTCCCTGGACACCATTAAGATGCAAGTCTACTTTGATATGAATTATACAAGTCGAGGTAACATGTATCTACCTATATTGATACCCTTTAAAAGAAGATTCATAATAAAAAAAGAAGATTCATATTGTATTTCAGGTTATAGGGGCTTCATTTGGTTGATGAAGAACAATTTAACTTTTCTGTCTGTCTTTTGAATTTTTTTCCAACTTTGAAGAATGTAATAACATTGGAGATGCGAAATGAGACCATTGGCCTTAATGAGCGTCAAAAGTTTCTGAGTCTGTTGTGCTTTAACTGTTATATGACTCATACATAATATCGTAAAGCAGCCAGCCCACTGAAGTTCAAATTTTTAATTTGCTGATTTTTTTGGTTCCTGGTTTATATTATTATCTCATAATGTTTCCCTAAATTGTGTAACTTACCTAAAAATGAAGTTAATGATGGGAAATATAAGCTCAGAACATATTTTGTGTGTAAATTGTTTATTACATACATCCGAGATAAACTGGAAACAAGATAAAAAGGAAAATAAAGATTGCCTCTGCTTGACTGTCATGGAATCATTATTGACCATTTGGTGATTTTCATTGTCTTTTTTCCCTCTTTGTATTAAACTTTTAGTTATGCTATATGTGTAAAATCATGTATCTTGCTTTTTTGATTAATAATAATGACATTTTAGGGCTTCCCTCGTAGCTCAGTTGGTAAAAAATCTGCCTGCAATGCAGAAGACCTGGGTTGATTCCTGGGTTGGGAAGATCCCCTGGAGAAGGAGCCGGCGACCTACCTCCAGTGTTCTTGCCTAGAGAATCCACATGGACAGAGGAGCCTGGCGGGCTACAGTCCATGGGGTCACAAGTCGGACACAACTTAGTGACTAAACCATCACAATGACATTTTAAAACAATAGTAATGAATTGATGTAATTTAGATTTTTCTTAATTTCAAAGTTTGAGGTTTTGTGGTAAAGGTATAGCTATAAATTGTGTGTGGTTGATATTTTAATTATTGCCCTTGTTAAAGGGTGTCTAGTGGACTTAGTTACAACAATTATAGTGCTGGTGAATGTGGCTCCTGCCACAATTAAGCTTAAACCTCATCGTATTACAGGAAGAGGGGAGAGGGATACAGTTCTTGATGCAACATTGCATTATAGTCATGCCATTCAAAGGAAATTTATCTAGAACTAAAACAGAAACACACATAGTTGAAGAGGAATATTTATACTATCTATACGGGTATTTATATTTGCTTACATACAGTATACTACATGTGCTTACCAACAGCATATAGATAGTACCTATATTTATACCGCATATGTTTATAATGTATATTGTAAAATATCTTGTATTCTTTCTGCTTAACTAGGAGGTTTTAGCCCTATCTATTATGTTTGGATTGTCTGTTTAAAAGTCTTACATGTTTTGACAAAGTATGCCATTTGAATCACTAGTACATCTTTCCCACTAGAATTTTGTCTTGAAGTTACTTGCTGGCCACTGTTTATTTTTTTGATGACTATATCCTAAGAAAATACTTGTTTTCATGCAGTAGAATTGCCATACCATGCCATTTCCCCCTCTGGTCCTACTTTCTTACGGGAGAAGAATTCTAAGTATCAATATATGGAACATTGTCTGTTGCCATTTTTAGAGGAATTTCTTGAAGAACATCACCGGGTCATCGAGTCTAGGTTAAGTTCTGTCAGCAGAGAGATTACGGACAGTCGAGCGTGTGCCCGAGAGGAGCTGGAGAGCCTCTACCGCAAGATCGTCAGCTACGTGTTACTGCGCTCTGGGCTGGGGTCCCCGACAGACATCAAGATTGTCAGAGAGGCAACAGGTAAAAAACGTACACCATTTCCATTCCATGTGTGAACATACATGAACATCGTATCTGATAAAATATGGTGAATTACAAGTGTTGAACGTTGAAGTTTTCTCCTTTTGTCTGGAAAAAAAAAACTAGCACAAATAAGAGGTTAGAATTTACCTACATTCCTCTTACACAGTGTAGCATCACTAAAACTCAAGTAGCACCTCTGGGAGGTGAATATGTTCGTCTTCTTAGAGCTTATGTACCTAGGGACCTGTTACTCCTCACTAGAGAAGCGTTGGCCGTATGATTAAGAGGACCAGGCTGACTGAGGCGTGGGAAGTGCTGGGAGAGTAAGTTTCATACTGGTGAAAGGAGTAGAGTCTGTCATCTAGGATGGATGAAGGTAAACAGCACTGTCTTATCCTTAGGAAATACTTGCTCAGTTTCATATAAAAGATAAGGAATAGGCAATATCTCTAATCTTCCCACGGCTTTCTTCCATAATTCTTTTTTTTTTTTCCATAATTCTTTTAAAGCATCATTTTTTTTCCCTACTCAGACTCCTACTTAGAAAGCTTGTTTGAATGGCCATTGCCAAAAAATTACTGATGGATGCATAATTGTTGAAACAGATGTGAAGCAATGGCATTATTTTTAGCAGCTCCGCTTTGATGTATGCTAAATTTTGCCAAGTATTCTGGAATCAGGTATCAGACAGTTAAAGAATAATCTAAGTAACTCTATAAAGACAAGCCCCTTAGCTTTCTGCCTTATGTAAGAGACTTGTTATTTAAGTTCTGGTATCTTTATTCTACCATTCTGTTGTCCTTTTGGTGGTTTGTTTAGCTGCCCTACAGAGTGTATTTCCTCAAACTGAGCTTGGGACGTTTCTAACCCTTTCTAAGAAGGACAAAGAATGCCAGCTGAAAGAACTCACCATGATTGTGACTGGAATCCGTTTATTTAACCGAGACTGTGGAAAGGGAGGAGAAGGCATCGATGACTGTAGGTATATTATTAGGTTAATTCTATAGGTTACACAGGTTTAAATTTTAATGGGAACCGAGGAAAATAATACCCAGTACACCACTGGCATTCTTGGATTTAATGTTTGCAGTTTTGACTATACCTTAGGTGCTGCCACTGTTCATAATGTACAGTAATCTTTCATTTTATTGGGGCAAGACCATACATTTTTATGTACCATGAAGCTAGGGGCTTTGATCCCTGCATTGGGTAGGTCCCCTGGAGTAGGAAATGGCAACGCACTCCAGTATTCTTTCCTGGAAATTCCAGGGACAGAGGAGCTTGCTGGGCTACAGTCCATTAGGTCGCAGAGCCGGACACGACTGAGCACGCACCGCAGATGAAGCTAGTACGGGGCGTGAATCAGTAAAAGGACTGGGAGGACCTGCTAGAGTCCGGCCTCCCCCATTCAATGGGCCTTTATGTTCTGTGCACGCATCTGTGCTCAGTTGTGTCTGACTCTGTGCGATCCCATGGACTGTAGCCCACCAGGCTCTTCTGTCCATGGGATTTTCCAGGCAAGAAAACTGGAATGGTTGCTATTTCCTGCTCTAGGCGATCTTCCCAACCCAGAGATCGAACTTGTGTCTCTTGCATCTCCTGCATTGGCAGTTGGATTTTTTACTATTGGTACCACCTGGGAAGCCCTCCAAGCCAAATAACCAAAATGGAATAAAATTCAGTGATTTAAAAAATAAAAATCACCCTGAAAAGAAAACTGTTGCTGATGTAGTTAATGGAATGAAATAAAATAAGAGGAGAATATTTGCAAGTCTATAAATCCAGAGCCTCTACTATGGTATTATATACTTAATGCATTCATTATCTGTAAGTTTGAAAGCATTTGTTGAAATATTTGCTCAAAGACCAACCAGTAGGAGTAAATTCCTTGTGTATTTGGTACATATGTAGGCCCACTGAGAAGGTGTTGGTGTCTATTACCAGATCACTGACTTAGTCCAATAGGGTAATTGTTTTTGCAATTTAAAAAGTGTTGTAAGAAGTCCAATTCCCATTCTTCACAAATTTCCCTACTTTGCTAGATGATTCTGTTGTTTTTCTGTATCACAATGAGCTTCTTAAGCGGTACTCTTTTATTTCCTTTTTTACAAGCAGTGAAAAAGATTCACAGAAGAAGAGATATAGTGGCTTTTCTAGAAGCATGTAATTAATAGCACACAACGCCAAAGCCTGTCTGTTCTTTAGACTCTTCTGTATTTTATTGACCAAAGGTGGCCTGCTTTAGTTTTTGGTTCTTATTCTGGCCGTGTGGTGTTCTCTTTTGTTTGTTTGTTGATAGGTTTTCCTTTTTGGGTTCTGTCCTTCCTGATTTAGAAGTGATGAAACACCTGCCTCCTTATTATTAGTTTGGTTAAAAATAAAAACAGACTCAACCTACTGTTTAAACATGACTACCTTCTAGGCTTTTTCCCTGAATCCTTTTAGCCTCATGTTTGTGTTATTACACCTTTCAAACCAGTGCCAGCCATTCTACAGGAAGCGATCCCGGCCACCACGCAGCACGTTGATTCCCAGCTTGAGGCAGTTCAGGACCAGGCATACCGCTACACAGCCGTCCTGGAGAAGGCGGCAAAGAGCCCCCTCGTGGGTCAAGAGCTTCAGCCCTACATGCTGAGAGAGGCCCTATATAACGTGCGGCAATGCGAGATCTTCCTTCAGGTCATTTTGGTGAGTTACATGTTTAGCTGATAAACAGGTTTTTTTTTTTAGCACTTTCTGTGATCCAGGTTCCAACTTTTTAAACATTCTTTTCCACCATGGTTTATCATAGGATATGGAATATAGTTCCCCGTGCTATATAGTAGGGCCTTGTTTGTTGTTTATCACAACCTCCTTATATATTATGGGGTGGCCAGGTCATTGATAAAGAAACAGCCTTAATAACTGTTCAGCGTGTATTGTGTCTGTAGGATCCAGGGCTGAAATGGAAGTGGGAGAGTTGGACGCTGATCTTAGTGAAGGTGTGTTGAGCGGATGTTTGGTGTTGTTGCATGGTTGCTATGGTGATGCAGGTGTATGCGTGTCAGACGTGTTGCATTATTTGCTTTCATTCAGAGCAAGTGTCTAAATATAGTTTGGCAGGTCATTGGCACTCAAAGAACTCTGATGTAATTACTTGTTCTAATTGTAAAAATTGGTGGAGAAGATTTTTTTTTCTGCTTCTCTAGATCTAATAAACAAACCAAACACTCTCCCTGCAAAGAGTTGGAAAATATGGTATGGTAAAGTGGTGATTTTCAACTTTTTTTTTTTTTTAAAGCATCAGAGCCCTTTCTGATAGAAACTTACTCAGAAGAAGTTTGCTTACTCCTAAAAATGTAAAGCAAGTATCTTAGACAAAAGGATCAGAGGCCCTTTTCCTCAAGGAGCATTCCCAAGCCATCTGAAGATTCCAGGGAACACAGTTTGTTAACTGTGTCCTGGCAGCAAACCAAGTTTCTACCCGTTACTGTTCTTTTTTCTGATTTTCCCCCCAGCTGTATTGAGGTGTAATTGACAAAGTTGTAAGATACTTAAATTGTACAACGTTTTGATTTGATATACCTCTGTATTCCCCCACTGAATTGATGAACGCATCCATCCCCCTGGTCACTGCTTACCTGCACACAGCCGCTTATTTTCCAGTACCGTGAGACCGCAGGCTTGGCGGAACTGTGTTGTGTGCAAGTGGGCACTAACGTCTTGAGGGATACAGCAGGCTGCATCCCGCCCCCCGCTCTGTTTTCACTTGTGGTTTGATGACTCAGGAGCACTTTGTTCCTTTGTCTTGATACGGCTGTGTCTGGTCTCCGTTGCGGCACTCAGGATCCTCACTGTCACGTGAGCGCTTTCGCTGCGATGCACGGACTCTCCGCTTGTGGCTTGCAGGCCGGCGGGCGCAGCGAGCAGGCTCCAGAGCACGCTGGCTTCTGCGGTCGGGCACACGGGGTCTCTCCTGGCGTACCAGCTGAGCTGCTCCACAGCACGTGGCATCCTAGTTCCCGACGAGGGATTGAACCCACGTCTCCCACCTTGCAAGACGGATTCCCAGCCGCTGGACCACCGGGGAAATCCCTTGATACTGCTCTTGGACGCCCTAGATCTGCCTTCTCTCCTTACCGCCACTCCAGAGGAGAGAGAGATGACACCCAAAGACAGGAATTCATGGAAACAAACTAGGAGGGGTCCTCACAGCTGGCCTACTCTCCGTTTGCCTTCAGAAGGGAGGACTCTAACTCAGCTCTCTGAAGCCAAACCACTCTTTAGGGTAGATGTTCCCCTAATGTGGACCTGTGGCTAGCATATTATGTAACTAGTCAGATACTAAGAGGATTTCACAGTCAGTTTGAGTGCGTAGGGGTCCACAGGAGCAGAATCTCATGTTTACTTTTGTCCTTTATGCTCAAAAGGGACATTATAAGAAAGAACTTTGGGAAACTGTCAGACATGCTCCCAGGACGCCGTGGGGGATGTGTTCATTCTGTAGTCTCTTCTCACAGCTTTTCGCACATGAACCAAATTCAGCCAACTGGGTGCTGTGCCATTCAATGGGATCTTATTTCCTCCACCAAGGATTGAACCTATGCCCCCTGCTTTGGAAACGAGGCGTCTTAGCCACTGTACCACCAGGAAAGTCTTAAATTCCCCAACAGGCTTAAGTTCTCATTGGCATTCTTACTCTTACATCTATACGAGAGGGACGGTGAGCAGCAGGTTGAAGTGGTAAGTGTGGATCTTGCAGCCAGACTTCCCAGGTTCTAATCCTGCCTTTGCTACTTACTAAATGTGTGTCCTGGATGAAGTTGCTTGACGTCTCTGTGCCTTCGTCCTCACATCTGTAGAAAGGGGTCAGTGGTGGTCCCCAGTAGGTAAATAAGGTAGAGCAGTGTCGTCAGGCAGATGATGATGATCCTGACGACAAGCAGTGTCTACCAGCATCACCGTCAGGGCGTTAGCAGAGCGGTTCTAACTTCATTCCCACAGGGGCACGAGCTGAAGGGCTCTTAGCTTTCTTGGAATATCTCCTTTCCAAACCCTGTGTTGCTCGTGTTATTGCGGAAGTGCACATTCTGACCTTAGCACTCTTCACGACTCTTTCTTACTCCCCTTAGTCAGCGTTAGAATGAGTTTTCTCAAGTTTCTGACTTTCTTGCTGCTTAATCACTGTTTGTTTTTGTTGTTTTTATTTTTATTGAGACATACTTGAATTACAGTGTTAGTTTCAGGTGTACAACATAGTCATTCAAAATTTTTAAAGATAGTACTCTATTTTTAGTTATTATAGAATATTGACTGTGTTCCTTGTGCTATAAAAATATATCCTTGTAGCTTATTTATTTTATACATTGTAGTTTTTAATCTCTTAATCCCCTATCTCTATTTTGCCCTTCCCTGTTGTCCACTAGTAGCCACTAGTTTGTTCTCTATATCTTTTTTTTTTTTAATATTCACTAGTCTTTTATTTTGTGGATTACACAGATAAGTGGTAACATACAGTACTTGTCTTTCTCTATCTGACTTATTTTGCTAAGCATGATACCCTCCAGGTCCATCCATGCCATTGCAAATGGCAAAATTTCTTTTTTTTTTTTTTTTTATTTATTTTTATTATTTTTTCCAGTGGGTTTTGTCATACATTGATATGAATCAGCCATGGATTTACATGTATTCCCAATCCCGATCCCCCCTCCCACCTCCCTCTCCACCCGATTCCTCTGGGTCTTCCCAGTGCACCAGGCCCGAGCACTTGTCTCATGCATCCCACCTGGGCTGGTGATCTGTTTCACCATAGATAGTATACATGCTGTTCTTTTGAAATATCCCACCCTCACCTTCTCCCACAGCGTTCAAAAGTCTATTCTGTACTTCTGTGTCTCTTTTTCTGTTTTGCATATAGGGTTGTCGTTATCACCTTTCTAAATTCCATATATATGTGTTAGTATGCTGTAATGTTCTTTATCTTTCTGGCTTACTTCACTCTGTATAATGGGCTCCAGCTTCATCCATCTCATTAGAACTGATTCAAATGAATTCTTTTTAATGGCTGAGTAATATTCCATGGTGTATATGTACCACAGCTTCCTTATCCATTCATCTGCTGATGGGCATCTAGGTTGCTTCCATGTCCTGGCTATTATAAACAGTGCTGCGATGAACATTGGGGTGCACGTGTCTCTTTCAGATCTGGTTTCCTCAGTGTGTATGCCCAGAAGTGGGATTGCTGGGTCATATGGCAGTTCTATTTCCAGTTTTTTAAGAAATCTCCACACTGTTTTCCATAGCGGCTGTACTAGTTTGCATTCCCACCAACAGTGTAAGAGGGTTCCCTTTTCTCCACACCCTCTCCAGCATTTATTGCTTGTAGACTTTTGGATAGCAGCCATCCTGACTGGCGTGTAATGGTACCTCATTGTGGTTTTGATTTGCATTTCTCTGATAATGAGTGATGTTGAGCATCTTTTCATGTGTTTGTTAGCCATCTGTATGTCTTCTTTGGAGAAATGTCTGTTTAGTTCTTTGGCCCATTTTTTGATTGGGTCATTTATTTTTCTGGAATTGAGCTTCAGGAGTTGCTTGTATATTTTTGAGATTAATCCTTTGTCTGTTTCTTCATTTGCTATTATTTTCTCCCAATCTGAGGGCTGTCTTTTCACCTTACTTATAGTTTCCTTTGTAGTGCAAAAGCTTTTAAGTTTCATTAGGTCCCATTTGTTTAGTTTTGCTTTTATTTCCAATATTCTGGGAGGTGGGTCATAGAGGATCTTGCTGTGATTTATGTCGGAGAGTGTTTTGCCTATGTTCTCCTCTAGGAGTTTTATAGTTTCTGGTCTTACATTTAGATCTTTAATCCATTTTGAGTTTATTTTTGTGTATGGTGTTAGAAAGTGTTCTAGTTTCATTCTTTTACAAGTGGTTGACCAGTTTTCCCAGCACCACTTGTTAAAGAGGTTGTCTTTTTTCCATTGTATATCCTTGCCTCCTTTGTCAAAGATAAGGTGTCCATAGGTTCGTGGATTTATCTCTGGGCTTTCTATTCTGTTCCATTGATCTATATTTCTGTCTTTGTGCCAGTACCATACTGTCTTGATGACTGTGGCTTTGTAGTAGAGTCTGAAGTCAGGCAGGTTGATTCCTCCAGTTCCATTCTTCTTTCTCAAGATTACTTTGGCTATTCGAGGTTTTTTGTATTTCCATACAAATTGTGGAATTCTTTGGTCTAGTTCTGTGAAAAATACCGTTGGTAGCTTGATAGGGATTGCATTGAATCTATAGACTGCTTTGGGTAGAATAGCCATTTTGACAATATTGATTCTTCCAATCCATGAACACGGTATGTTTCTCCATCTGTTTGTGTCCTCTTTGATTTCTTTCATCAGTGTTTTATAGTTTTCTATGTATAGGTCTTTGTTTCTTTAGGTAGATATACTCCTAAGTATTTTATTCTTTTTGTTGCAATGGTGAAATTGTTTCCTTAATTTCTCTTTCTGTTTTCTCATTGTTAGTGTATAGGAATGCAAGGGATTTCTGTGTGTTAATTTTATATCCTGCAACTTTACTATATTCATTGATTAGCTCTAGTAATTTTCTGGTAGAGTCTTTAGGGTTTTCTATGTAGAGGATCATGTCATCTGCAAACAGTGAGAGTTTCACTTCTTCTTTTCCTATCTGGATTCCTTTTACTTCTTTTTCTGCTCTGATTGCTGTGGCCAAAACTTCCAACACTATGTTGAATAGTAGTGGTGAGAGTGGGCACCCTTGTCTTGTTCCTGATTTCAGGGGAAATGCTTTCAATTTTTCACCATTGAGGGTGATGCTTGCTGTGGGTTTGTCATATATAGCTTTTATTATGTTGAGGTATGTTCCTTCTATTCCTGCTTTTTGGAGAGTTTTAATCATAAATGAGTGTTGAATTTTGTCAAAGGCTTTCTCTGCATCTATTGAGATAATCATATGGTTTTTATCTTTCAATTTGTTAATGTGGTGTATTACATTGATTGATTTGCGGATATTAAAGAATCCTTGCATTCCTGGGATAAAGCCCACTTGGTCATGGTGTATGATTTTTTTAATATGTTGTTGGATTCTGTTTGCTAGAATTTTGTTAAGGATTTTTGCATCTATGTTCATCAGTGATATTGGCCTGTAGTTTTCTTTTTTTGTGGCATCTTTGTCTGGTTTTGGAATTAGGGTGATGGTGGCCTCATAGAATGAGTTTGGAAGCTTACCTTCATCTGCAATTTTCTGGAAGAGTTTGAGTAAGATAGGTGTTAGCTCTTCTCTAAATTTTTGGTAGAATTCAGCTGTGAAGCCATCTGGTCCTGGGCTTTTGTTTGCTGGAAGATTTTTGATTACATTTTTCGATTTCCTTGCTTGTGATGGGTCTGTTAAGATCTTCTATTTCTTCCTGGTTCAGTTTTGGAAAGTTATACTTTTCTAAGAATTTGTCCATTTCATCCAAGTTGTCCATTTTATTGGCATAGAGCTGCTGGTAGTAGTCTCTTATGATCCTTTGTATTTCAGTGTTGTCTGTTGTGATCTCTCCATTTTCATTTCTAATTTTGTTAATTTGGTTCTTCTCTCTTTGTTTCTTAATGAGTCTTGCTAATGGTTTGTCAATTTTGTTTATTTTTTCAAAAAACCAGCTTTTAGCTTTGTTGATTTTTGCTATGGTCTCTTTAGTTTCTTTTGCATTTATTTCTGCCCTGATTTTTAAGATTTCTTTCCTTCTGCTAACTCTGGGGTTCTTCATTTCTTCCTTCTCTAATTGCTTTAGGTGTAGAGTTAGGTTATTTATTTGGTTTTTTTCTTGTTTCTTGATGTAAGCCTGTAATGCTATGAACCTTCCCCTTAGCATTGCTTTTACAGTGTCCCATAGGTTTTGGGTTGTTGTGTTTTCATTTTCATTCATTTCTATACATATTTTGATTTCTTTTTTGATTTCTTCTATGATTTGTTGGTTATTCAGAAGCGTGTTATTTAGCCTCCATATGTTTGAATTTTTAACAATTTTTTTCCTGTAATTGAGATCTAATCTTACTGCACTGTGGTCAGAAAAGATGACTGGAATGATTTCAATTTTTTTGAATTTTCCAAGACCAGATTTATGGCCCAGGATGTGATCTATTCTGGAGAATGTTCCGTGTGCACTTGAGAAAAAGGTGAAGTTGATTGTTTTGGGGTGAAATGTCCTATAGATATCAATTAGGTCTAGCTGGTCCATTGTGTCATTTAAGGTTTGTGTTTCCTTGTTAATTTTCTGTTTAGTTGATCTATCCATAGTTGTGAGTGGGGTATTAAAGTCTCCCACTATTATTGTGTTACTATTAATTTCCTCTTTCATACTCGTTAGCGTTTGCCGTACATATTGCGGTGCTCCTATGTTGGGTGCATATATATTTATAATTGTTATATCTTCTTCTTTGATTGATCCTTTGATCATTATGTAGTGTCCTTCTTTGTCTCTTTTCGGCAAAATTTCTTTTGATGGCTGGCTAGGATATGGTAGTTTTTAATACTCCAGCCTTCCCCCATCAATCTGCCGTAGTTACAGTTTAAGGTTGATTGTTACAGAATGGATACAATTTAATGAGTGTTACTGCCAGGTTATAAAATAACTCAGTTTATATTTAGCTGAAACCTTTTCCTGTCCATGAAATCTATGAATACTCTTTTTTTAAAGTCATATTATTTGAACAAATATTAATAAGATTTTTTAAAATATTGATTTTGATTCAAAAATTTTTCTTTTGCCAATGCTACATTTATGTAGACATTTGGAAAATCTGGTTGTATCCTGGGTAAGATAGTGAGTTATTGTCTTTTGATCAGGACTTTATCTGCTATAGTGAACAAATTCAAATATTCTGGAAGAGAAAGGAAGGGGTGATTGCAGTCTTGCTGACTGTCTTAGCTGAAAGAACGGAATTCCACCCTCTGTGGGCTTTTGATGAGCACGGCAGTTACCAAAGAGAGAAAGCCACTTATTGTTATTGTACCAGTAAAAGTTGCATGACATACAACATTTCTGAAAATATATAAGTCAAGACTTTTGTATGCTTCCTCTGTCCAGGCTGTGTTTGCAGGGCCATTCACAGAATAGATTGCTCAGGGCTTCTTGATTTTCCTGAAAATGCAAGTAAAATGTCAGTTAGGTGGAATTTGTTCTTGTTTTAGATTTGTTGGAAAATGTTCATAGAAGAAAGTATGAGAAGCTTATAATTTAAAAAGTGGGGGAGAGGAAGAATAATGCTAGGTACACATGCTTTCCCCAAGCATTTTTTGGACTGCATTATGAAAAGAAAGTTTGTGACTTTATTCTTGTTTTTTTTGCCTCCAACAATCTCATTAGAAATAGCTTTGTGTTAGGATGCTGTCAAGTTCGTGGTGGCAGATACAAGTTTTTCAAAATGTGAATTTTATCATGGATAACAAAAACTATCCTTTTCCGAAATGACAGACTCATTTCATTGACTGTCAGGAAACTATCTGCCAATAGATAAGGCTCAAAAATCATAGTTTGTTTGCCAGTTGTTCTTTTCATATAAAAATGCTTTTCTACTAGAGAGGGGAGAAAAAGGCTAGTTCAGCTCGCAACCTAGTCATGTAAGAGAACTATGTGTTTTAATAGGCAGGATAGGTTGGTAAAGAATCTGCCTGCAATGCGGGAGACCCCGGTTCGATTCTTGGGTCAGGAAGGGATAGACTACCCACTGTAGAAGGGATAGGCTACTCACTCCAATATTCTTGGGCTTCCCTTGTGGCTCAGCTGGTAAAGAATCTGCCCGCAATGCGGGAGACCTGGGTTTGATCTCTGGGTTGGGAAGATCCCTTGGAGAGGGGAAAGGCTACCCCCTCCAGTATTCTGGCCTGGAGAATTGTATAGTCTGTATCATCCATGAGGTCTATAGACCTGTATAGTCTGTGGGGTCACAAAGAGTTGGACATGGTTGAGTGACTTTCACTTCCACTTTCACAGAAGTGTTTTATGTATACTTTCTCTTTGATCTGATTGTTAAAAAACTATGCACATAAAGATAAAAATTCAATAAAATTAATACTTCTTACTGCAATATCAAGGATAGTGAAAGGATAGTGAAAATAGCTTTTTTTTTATTGAGATACAATTGACATATTTGTTTCAGATGTATAAGATAATGATTCCATATGTGTGTATATTGCAAAATGGTGACCATAATAAATCTAGTTAAACTCTTCAGCACATATAGTTACAGTTTTTTTTCTTGTGATGAGAACTTTTAAGAGTTCCTCTCTTAACAACTTTCACTTGTACAATACAGTATTATGAACTACAGTCAGTCACCGTGCTGTGTGTTACATCCCCGTGACATATATCTTATAAGTGAAAATGTGTACCTTTTGATCCCCTTCACCCATTTTGCCCACCTCATCCCCCCACCAATGGTAATTACCAATCTGTTCTCTGTATCTATGAGCTCAGTTTTTTTTAAAAAAGATTCCACATATAACAACAAGGTCCTATTATAGAGCACAGGGAACAATACCCAATACATTGTAATAATCTATCTTGGAAAAAGAACCTGAGAAAGTTGTATATGTGTAACTGGATCACTTTCTGTATATCAAAAATTAACACAAAATTGTGAATCAACTATCCCTCAAAAACTCCTCATATAAGTGAGATCATATGACATTTGTCTTTGTCAGACATACTTCCCTTAGTAAAATTCCTGCAAGGTTAATTCATGTTGCTGCAAATGGCAGGATTTCCTTGTAAATGATGCTGCAGTGAATAGGGGGGCACATATATCTTTTTGAGTTAGTGTTTCATTTTCTTCAGATAAGTACCCAGAAATAGAATTGTTGGGTCATATGGTGGGTCTATTTTAATATTTTGAAGAACCTCTCTACAAATTTTCCATACTGGCTGCACTGAGTTACATTCCCATCAGCAGTGCACAAGTGTTCCCTTCCCCCCATCTTTGCCAATGCTTGTTCTTTCTTGTCATTTTGATAGTAGCCATTCTGTCAGATGTGAAGTGATACATCATTCTGGTTTTGATTTGCATTTTCCTGGTGACTAGTGATGCTGAGCAATTTTTCATGTATTTGTTGCCCATCTATATGTCTTCTTTGGAAAAATGTCTATTCAGATTTCTTGGCCATTTTAAAATTGTATTGTTTGTTTTTGCTAGAGTTGTATGGGTTTTTTAATAGATTTTTGATCAGGTACACTATTTGTGAATATTTTCTCCCATCCCATTGGGTGCCTTTTCATTTGATTGATGGTTTCCTTTTACTGTGCAGCTTTTCCGTTTGATACAGTTCTACCTGTTGATTTTTGCTTTTGCCGCCTTTGTTTCTGGTGTCGGAAAAAAGAAAACGTCACCAAGACTGAGGTCAAGACTTTACTGCTTATGTTTTCTTGTAGGAGTTTTCTGTTTTCAGGCCTCACGTTCAAGTCCTTCATTCACTTTGAGTTGCGTTTTGTGTGTGGTGTAAGACCGTGGTGCAGGTTCATTCCTTGCAGGTGGCTGTACAGGTTTCCCAGCACCATTTATTGAAGAGACTGTCCTCTCTCCAGTGTATATTCTTGGTGCTTTGCAGTAAATTAATTGACTGTATCTGTGTGGGTTATTTCTGCACTCTCTGTTCTGTTTTATGGGTCGATGTGTCTGTTTTGATGCCAATACCATGTTGCTTTGATGACTGTGACTTTGTGACTTTGTAGTAGCTTGAAACCAGTTAGCATGATGCCTTCTGCTTTATTCTTCTCTCTCAAGATGCTTTGGCTGTTTGAAGTCTTTTGTGAGTCCATACAAATGTGAGGATTGTTCATTATATCTCTGAAAATGCCATTGGAATCTTGACAGGGATCATATTGAATCTGCAGGTAGCTTTGGGTAGTACAGTCATTTTAACAGTATTAATTCTTCTAATCCCGGAGTGCGGAGTGTTTTTTTTCCTTTATTTATGAGGACTTGCTTTGCAGTTAAAATTCTATATAGTTGTGAACAAGTTCTTTTCAGTAAAATATAAACAGTGTGATTGTTCTAGGACACTGTCAGGAAAAATCAAGAAGTTCTGTGTGCCTAATCTGTAGATGGAGCCTACAGTCATAGCTTGGGGGAGTAGGTCTGGAGTAGCTTTACTTAATACATCACACCTCTTAAAACCTATAAGTAAAGCTACTCCAGGCCTACTGGAGTAGGCAGATTTATTTGTTTCTGGTTTTTTGTATACAAATCTAAATAAGTTAAGGACCGCATTTTCATATTTTGATTTCTAAAACAAAGCTAGCAGTCAAGGGGGAAGAACAGAAGGGTAGACAGGAGACTTATTAGGTAGGATAAATGATATGTAAATTATTATTATAATTTTGAGAAAATATTTATAAAATTATAATAAATAATGGGAGAGTGAGGAAAGAGGAGGGGAGATGTTTAAAGAATAGCACAGGTAAAATTAAAACAGGATCCATATTATATAAGTGAATGAAAAAATTCATTAGTTGAAATGCAGGGCTAATATTTGATATTTCTTATAATTATTTTTTGTCATTTAAAAATAGTCTAGTAAAGCATGTCGTTAGGCTACAGATACCTGAGAACTCAAATGCAGCTTTTTTTCTCTTCCGGTGATTGTAACTCTTGAACACTGCTGGTACTAATTAAGCTTCACACTGCCGTTTCTGGTCACAGCTCGGGGTGGGAGCCAGGGGTTCAGGTGGCCCGCTGTGGAGCCGTGATTCTGCCCCTCACTTGCTCTGTAAACTTGGGCAGTTTACCTGCCTGTCTGTGCCTCGCCTCTCTCATTTGTACTATCCTCGTTTTGTACTTGTGAATATTTATTGTGGGGCTTACATGTCTCAGGATCCGCTGCTTAGAAATGCAGCTATGCGGAATATCAGAGAGGACCTGTGTACATTTGAGAAAAATTATAGCCATTGTACTTCAAAGGGCTCATCTATCCATCAGACGTTTCTGGGGCCCTGTTCATATGTTAGCACTGTTCTTGGTATTCAGGATACCCCAGAGAGCAGAATCCTTGCCCTCACCGAGCTCCCCTTCAGGAGACGTGGGGACCAAGTGGGGCTTAAGACATACATAACGGTGTAGCAAAATATTCATGCAAATTATGTTGTCTTCACAGTCAGATATAATCACCTGTGCTCAAGAAGTGGAAATGATGATAAAGCAGTTAGAAGCGCAGCTGGAACAATTAAAACTGACTGTAAAGTCAAAGACGGCCGTCCCAACATCACAAGTCTTTGTAAGCATTGGTCGTCAGCTTTGAAACTTAAGGGTGAATGAACTTTGAAGTCCCATAAAATTGGATTGAAAGTAATTTTAATTGTATTTAACACGGAAAATGTAATACTAGTTTTATACAAGTTGATCCTGTTCTTTTTGCTTATTTTGTCGTTAATAACCATATAACTCGGTTGTTGTAAGTTGAATGAGAGGATTCACTTAGTAAGCAATTGCTACCAAAGTACATGATACCAGTATTGTCTGTCAGTCGAATTTCTACTGATTCTATAGTCTAACTTCATGAGACGTTTACTTGTCTTACGAGAGAATTGATTTCTTTATCAGAGCAGAAATTCGTGTGTATTTTTGAGAGTGGTTTATAGTTTTATTAAACAGTGGCATTTTGAACACTTGTATCTCCTCTGCAGCCCGTCTTCATTGCACTTTCCAACCTGTGGACTAGTTTTCAGGATGAAACTGTCTTGATTAGCGTCCTCAGTAACTTAACTACTCATCTTGAGCCGTTCCTGGGGGCTCATGACCTGTTCTTTCCTGAGAAAGTGATGCAAGCTCTTCTTGATGGAGTGACTGTGAAAACTGACGTGTGTAGAATAAAAGAGCACATAGGTAATAGAAATCAGCTATTATTTCCTCTTCCTGTTAAAATTAGCTCTGGAATAAAGCCACTCTTTTGTTTTAAAATTTTCAGCTTTTATCTTTTTGATAAAATTTTGAACATCTTTCTTGCTTATAAGACTATCAATGTTCATTATAGAAAACTGGAAATATATAAACTGAAGAGTTTGCCATCCAGCAATAACCACTGGACTATAAAGAAGGCTAATGCTGAAGAATTAATGCTTTCAAACTGTGGTGTTGGAGAAGACTCCTGAGAGTCCCTTGGACTGCAAGGAGATCCAACCAGTCCATCCTGAAGGAGATCAGTCCTGGGTGTTCATTGGAAGGACTGATGTTGAAACTGAAACTCCAATACTTTGGTCACTTCATGCGAAGAGCTGACTCATTGGAAAAGACCCTGATGCTGGGAAAGATTGAAGGCGGGAGGAGAAGGGGACGACAGAGGATGAGATGGTTAGATTTCATCACCAACTCAATGGACATCAATTTGAGCAAACTCCAGAAGATAGTGAAGGACATGGAAGCCTGGCATGCTGCAGTCCCTGGGGTCAGAGTCAGACATGACTTAGGAACCGAACAACAATAACCATTCCTGATGTTATTATTAGTGTTTTGATTAAGAGTGATTTCATGTGCTTATGGGTTTCAGCTATAGTCTTAGTGATTCTGTTAATTGGTTTGTAGTGAAAAAGGATGTTAATCCTTGCTCTATTTGTGCAAACAAAACTCCATTTTTTCAGGATGCTCTCTGTCATATGTCTACCCCAGATTCAGGTGGATATTTACGAATCAATAAATGTTACTACTATAAAATTGAGCTTATCTTAGACCCTTTAATAGATGCACTGATTCTTAGAGAAAGGCTGTCTTTACCAATAAACTTCTTTCTATATTTTTAGCCCCTTCTATAATTTGGTTAAATACAACTCAAAATTCATAAGAAATGTCAAAATGGAGTTGGGGAATTGAATTGTTGCCTAAAAAGGAAAGTTTTTCAAGAAAGTGAAATTAAATAGTTTACTCTAAATTTCCTTTTCAAATTCTATTGTTTTAGAATTTGAAAAATAAAATGAAGTGGTAACACTCACTCTTAAACTACTAGAATACATAAAACCTGAACACTAAATCAGAAAGACTTTAAAACATCCTCCCAGTTAAAGTTTTCCTACTCATGTCATTTTGTTAAAACAGCATATCTATGCAAATACTAAATGAAATTGAAAAGTTAAAGCCACTTCAGCAGTAGATATTAAACTCAACCATATTAGCAAGGTGTGTCATCTCCTGCTATAAATCAGAATTGTTGATGCACTAGAACACAATTTATCAAGTCACTGCTCCAGTGAATTGGGAGACCCAGTGTTCTTCTGCAAAAATTTATACTTGCCGCATCCCATCACTGTTTGACGCTTTCAGGCACATCAGGAAAAAAGAGGGAAGAAGGTTCGTTTTTTCTAAAGTATGCATTTACTTCCAGCTGTAGCCATGGGATCATTTATAGTGTCTACTGTTTGGATACAGAGCCAGAAACAGGAGTGTGGGTAGCATTGCAAAAGCAAAGACGCTCGGGCATCCGTGCTTTGTAAATGCTCATTTTTAGTTGTGTAAAAAAAAAAAAAGCAACATGAAGAAGACTTTTTACAAGTGTAAAGAACAAAAATTGCACTTCTTGTATCAAAATTAAGTTACTAAGAGATGTTTCTGTGACTCTGCTCATTCTCAACTATTTCAAGAAGAGACAGTCCTAGTATATAAGCGTCACAGAGTATTTTGCCACCGCGCGTATTATGTTACTAAGAGCGTATTATGTTACTAAGAGCTACGCTGTCTTGAAAGAAGTTAATTTATTTCTGTTTTAGTCACATAGCAGCCAGTCTCTTGGCTCATTTGCCCAATGAATAAGGTTTCTCTTGTACTCCTCTTTCATTTTAGAAGATAGAGTAAATGTGGCAGATTTCAAAAAACTGGAGTGGCTTTTCCCAGAAACAACAGCCAATTTTGATAAATTATTGATTCAGTATCGGGGATTTTGTGCTTACACTTTTGCTACAACAGATGGTCTTCTCCTTCCAGGTACGTCATTGGAAATAATACTGTTCTCCCTTCTCCAATTTTTTTTATTTAATTGAAGTGTGTTTATTGTCACTCATTCACTTTGTAAAACTTCATGGAATCTAATGTTGAACTAGGAAAGGAGCTACAAATGTGATCCAAACAAAGTATTTATCTTTGAAGTGCTTGCAGCATAACCTGATAAACTGACATAAATAAGTTACAATGCAAGTGATAAGTGATGGAATGTATATAATGAAATATGAGTGCTGCAATGTCATAAGAGGGGGATGACTCATATGTCTGTGGAGGATTCCAGAAACATTATATGGCATTCCTAAAATATGTCATCTTCCAAAGTGATTACTTGAAAGAGCAACACTAGTGTGACTGGTGTTTATTAAAAAATATTCTTTGTCACTTTATGGCTCTATCCCATTAACATAGATCAGTATTTCTGTGTAAGTCAGATCCCACTAAAGAAATGGCCAGTGTTTTATCAAGTCAAATTCCCCTATGAGGTATATGTATTACTAGAACTTCTCCAAAACAAAATAAATCAGAAATTGAGAGGAAAGTAAATTATTATTCAAAAAGTGCCGTGTGAATTAGAAATAGAATTATTACAAAGAATTATTGGGATTGTGTGTATGCAGCGTAGAGAACATATACATTGACTCATTTTTTTATGATAGTAGATTTTTTTATTATGGGAATAATAAAAGGTTTACCTTGGGGAACTGAGAGAATAGTATTCTGAGGTCCCATGAGGGTCGCTGATCCTGGGGAGAAACCAAACAAGAGCCATGAAGAAGTGAAGAGAAGGAATGGAGGTGGTTTCTTTCTTTCCTGTTCTCTTTTTTCCTTCCCGCCCCCCTACCCCAATTTCTCTCTTTCTCTCTCTCTCTCTCTCTCTCCACAGATACGCAGGGAAGGGAGTCATGAGATAGAGAGAAACATGGATGCAGAGTGAAGCAAGTGGTACCTCCGTGTGACTGGAAAAGCTATGGACCCGCGCGTGGAGAGCCTGGTTTCTAGTCCCCATTGTCTGTTAGTAAACAGAGTAACTTTGAGCAAATCTTGTGCTCTGGGCCCCAGTTTCCAGGTCCAGAAAAGGAGAAGGACCAGTTAGGAAATCTCTTTGGTCCCTTCCAGCTCCCATCACTGTGATTCTGAGAAAGGAGGAGAATGAGAGAAGTAGGCAGACTTGTGGGGCTTTGGGTTTAGCATCTTTTCTGAACCAGCTAGTCTGGATACTTCTTTTCTGCTTGTTCCGTTGCTTCTACTTCTACATCGTTTCCTGGGCAGTAGCCACCTCCACTGCCTGGGAGGAATGCTTAGGAGTCCCTCCTGCCTCAGGACTGCAGATCACAGGGCCTGACTCCCCAGGTGATGCTGGGGCTTACCCGACAGAGTCCTTTCAGATGACATCGTTGACTTTATTGTCGGCCCCTTCTTCCCCAGCACACTGCTCCAGCCCCACTGGCCTTCTTGCTATGCCCGAACATTCCAAGCCCGTTTTTCACCTCAAAGCTTTTGCACTGACTATTCCCTCTGCTTGGACCACTCTCCCTCCACCCCCACAGAGCTACATACCTTGCTCCCTCATCTTATTCAGCTTTCTCTGTTCACCCAGTTTAAAATACCAATCCCACCCTCCTTCCTTCGACTGTTTAACCTGCCTTATTTACTTATTCGTTTTCTGTAGCACTGATCACTCAGAGCCTGTGCTATATTTATTGATTTGTTTTCACTGTATTCTCAGAGCCAAGAACAGGGTCAATAAGTATTTGTTGAATAAGTGAAAGAATGAATAATTAAAAGTGTTACTGTTTCCTATATAATTCCCACAAACTGTGGATACTTATAACCCATATTTTTTTTTTCATTTATTTTTATTAGTTGGAGGCTAATTACTTTACAGTATTGTAGCGGTTTTTGTCATACATTGACATGAATCAGCCATGGAGTTACATGTATTCCCCATCCCGATCCCCCCTCCCACCTCCCTCTCCACCCGATTCCTCTGGGTCTTCCCAGTGCACCAGGCCCGAGCACTTGTCTCATGCATCCCACCTGGGCTGGTGACCTGTTTCACCCTAGATAATATACATGTTTCGATGCTGTTCTCTTGAAACATCCCACCCTCGCCTTCTCCCACAGAGTCCAAAAGTCTGTTCTGTATATCTGTGTCTCTTTTTCTGTTTTGCATATAGGGTTATCGTTACCATCTTTCTAAATTCCATATATATGCGTTAGTATGCTGTGTGGTCTTTATCTTTCTGGCTTACTTCACTCTGTATAATGGGCTCCGGTTGCATCCATCTCATTAGAACTGATTCAAATGAATTCTTTTTACGGCTGAGTAATATTCCATGGTGTATATGTACCACAGCTTCCTTATCCATTCGTCTGCTGATGGGCATCTAGGTTGCTTCCATGTCCTGGCTATTATAAACAGTGCTGTGATGAACATTGGGGTGCATGTGTCTCTTTCAGATAAAAATATGGAACGCTTCATAAATTTGCGTGTCATCCTTGCGCAGGGGCCATGCTAATCTTCTCTGTATCGTTCCAATTTTAGTATATGTGCTGCCGAAGTGAGCACTATAACCCATATTTTATGTAGTATCTTTTCATAGTGGGAAATACTTCCTAACATGCAAATGTACATTTTGGGAAAAATGTCTCATTTTTGTAGTTCTTACTAAATTATGTTTAAAACAATGCTTCTAGTAGTTGGTTTTGTTTAAGGATATTTGAAAAACCTGCTAGATGACTAAGTGGTTTCACATAGAAGATTTTTAAGCAGCTTATATCTGGATAGTGAACTATATTTAGATAAAATCATAATTTAAAGCTTAACAATATGGTACTTCCCTGGCAGTCCGGTGGTTAAGACTCCACGCTTCCAATGCAGGGGGCATAGTTTCAATCCCTAGTCAGGGAAGGAAGATCCTGTATGTGGCCTGGTGTGCCCCCCCCCAAAATTAAAAATATAAAATAAATTTCTTTTGAATTTTACATAAATATAATTTAACAAAATGTGTAACTTAAAACTGCTAGTTGTAACATTTTAGCTAAATAAAGACATGTGATGTGTTAAAAATGGAGTATGAGGGAAGGGTTCTATGAGTGTATTATAAACATAGAATCACTGAGTATTTCCTATCTAATTTAGTTCCTTTTCTTAATTTTCAGGAAATCCATCAATTGGAATTTTGAAATATAAAGATAAGTATTATACTTTCAATACCAGAGATGCTGCGTATTCATTTGCAGAAAACCCTGAAAATTACATTGATATAATTAGAGAAAAAGCCAAAAAAAATGCAGAATTGATTCAGCTACTGGAACTTCATCAACAGTTTGAAACCCTTATTCAGTATTCTCAGGTAAGCAGGGTTGGCATTTTAAGAATTTATGACATTTAAAAATGTAGTTGATAAAAAAGTTACATTTTGTTGTAGAATGCTCCCCAAATCCAGGCAGGAGACAGATGATGAGGGCCTTTCCAGGTTATCTGAAAGACATTCACATCCAAAGATGGAAACGAAGGAACCCCACAAAGAATAAGTGAAAACAAGATAAGGAGTCATACTGATGAATTAGACTGGAAAAATTCTGGAAGGACAAGACTACATTGGGATAAATCATTGAAACTACAGCATTTCCTTGTCTAAACTGAAGCAGCTCAGTACGAGGAATACAGGTGCTAACTCAAGCTCAGAGGTGTGAGATCAGCGAGCGGGTTTAAGTGGCAGCAGTCTGAAGGCCGCGGAGTGAATCTGAAGGCGTGTTTCCATGTGAGATGGTGCTGTCCCCTAGCTCATTTAATGGACGTGTCCTGCGCTGCTGGCCGTGTGCCGGGCACGATTCTTGGCGCTGTGGGCAGAGTGCTAACAGTCCCTGCCTGCAGGCATTCCCGTTCTGCTGCTGCAGATCCTCGTTTTCTCCTTGCCTCTCATTTTCACTGTTCGGCTTTTAATTGCTCTGTCATCCTCTCTGGTTTAATTTACCCCTTTTCAACTCACTCAAGTAAAACCCTGCAATACATAATTTATGAATTTTTTTATATGTATCACATCCTAATGATCAAGCAGCTGGGTCTGGGCCGGACTCACCGGGCTGGCAAGGACCGCAGCAGTAACCAGTAGGCGGAAGATGGGGCTAGGGACGGTGAGGCATGGAGGGGGGTCTGAACGCTTGGGCAAGGAGCCCGAGAACCAGCCGGGGATGACGTGGTTGAAAGGCACCTGCCGTTGGCGCTCTTGTTCTGACGCCCTTCCGCCAGTCTGTTGAGACGCTGCAGCTGTCCTTTTAAGGTAGCAGGAAGACAGGGAAAGACTAGACTCGGGTAATCAGAGAGGTGTGCTGAGTGTGGATATCTTTTCTATTAAAGGACAATTTCCCCCTATATTCCTGGTTTTCCCTTTCTGTGTATTTAATCTTTTATTAACCTTCACTACCCTTAGAAGTGAGTATTCCCGCTCCATATTTCAACACTGTATTCATAATTTTTACTTGCCGTTTACTTGTATTGATATAATATTGTTATCTTTCAGCATCTTTTAATCTCCCTAATTATATCATAAGGTCATTTTGAAGGCAGACATTATATCTTATGCTAAATAGTAGGCATTTAGTAAATCATCTGTTTCTTGATTTGGGGAAAGAAGTTAATCTATTTGCCCTCCTCTTCTCTGGGACTGGAGTTTCTTAAGCCTCTCCACCTGCTCCAGCAGCCTCATTTCCAGTACAATCATAACTTGTTTAGCCTGGAATTATTGAATACTCAATATTTTAATACTGTAGTGAGCTTCTGGGTGCTTTGGCAGAAAAATGAATGTATTCAACTAAAATGGATAATAATCTGCTGTGTATACATTCTTTAAGATATATTCTAAAGGTGTTCTGATACTTTAAACAAGCGTGATTTATACCTAATACTTAATAGCTATTCTAAGCTTCAAGCCATTTCCAAGAAGGTGTTCACTTATGCTTCACATTGTGGAAACTGGAGAGGGGCATTTGATTTGGGAACAAGTGATGTCATGTTTTATCCTTTAAAAATACACCTCCTTCATTAAGTTCATAAAATCGGGCACAAAATCACAATGCCCAGGAAATTAATTACATTTGGCTCACTTTAATTATGAGCTTTTCTTTTTTTTCTTTGCTGATATTTACAAGTATGTTTTATATTCTTCTTTTCCTAATGTTAATCTTAGCTAAATATTTTAGTTATCTGTAAAATAATGTTTATTTTTTTAGGAATATTAATTATAAAACTCTACTTCTTCAGATGAAAGAGGTTGACAGACGTTATATAAAACCAATTACAAAATGTGAAACTGGCACGCAGACGGATACGCACTTGTTGCCACCAACAATTGTGAGATCATATGAGTGGAATGAATGGGAATTAAGAAGAAAAGCTATAAAATTGGTTTGTAACAATATTATCTTCTAAATTATTTATAGTTGGAGAATTTTGAAGAATTTTAATCTGTTATTCATAGAGTTGGTATGCTACATTATTTACATGAAATAGTGAGTTGTACAGTTTTTTTTGCTAAAATAAAAATAATTAGCATAATTTATTATTTTCTAGCTTTACAACATTATCTTCTAGTATTAAGCATATGTAGAAATATAAAAGCATGAAGCTGCTCTCAAATTTTATCAGTCAGTAACTATAACAATAATAGTTGCTGTCCTTCTGTCTCTCTATTGATCTATATAATGGTTTTAATCTATTGTGCCAACCTATGGGGTGCTGGAGAAGGCAATGGCACCCCACTCCAGTACTCTTGCCTGGAAACTCCCATGGATGGAGGAGCCTGGTAGGCTGCAGTCCATGGGGTCGCTAAGAGTCAGACACGACTGAACGACTTCACTTTCATTTTTCACTTTCATGCATTGGAGAAGGAAATGGCAACCCACTCCAGTGTTCTTGCCTGGAGAATCCCAGGGACGGGGGAGCCTGGTGGGCTGCCGTCTATGGGGTCGCACAGAGTTGGACACGACTGAAGTGACGCAGCAGCAGCAGCAGCATGGGATGCTAGTATCTAAAGCCCTCCAGCTTCTTCTAATCATTTAAAGCATACTCTTCTCCTTTTTGGACTTTCCTGAGAAGCAGAAATATACCTCTATTATATCACAGATACGTTCTCCTCTTATTGTCAACTTGTTGTTTTCAGATGCTTGACACGCCTGTCCTTCTGATTCTTAGTTATCTTAATCACAGCAGGTACCTACCCTTGAGGGCTTCCCAGGTGATGCTAGCGCTAAAGAACCCGCCTGCCAATGCAGGAGACATAAGAGATGCAGGTTCAATCCCTGGGTCGGCAAGATCCCCTGGAGGAGGGCATGGCAACCCACTCCAGTATTCTTGCCTGAAGAATCCCTTGGACAGAGGATCCTGGAGGGCTGTAGTCCATGGGGTTGCAAAGAGTCGGACACGACTAAAGTGACTTAGCACTCAGGCATGCACCTACCCTGGAAGTCTGTCTTTAAAACTTTCATCCTATCTGACTCAGCGGAATTCCCTCCACTCATCCTTTTTATAGTATCTTGTCATTTTAAACAGCAAATACGGTGTGAAGGAACAGACTCTTTTTTTATCTGTAGCCTTTTCTCAGTATATTTTATCCATCTCTTTAACTGAAATCAGGTATGGAAATAAAGACTACTCATGTGAGAACAGAGGCTATTTATTTAAAGACTGCTGCATCCAGGGAGTCGGTCACCATCACTTGTGTTGGGCAGGGACTCAAGAGTTGGGGAGAGGAGTGAGAAAGTTTTATAGTGAAGAAGGGGGAGGCTTGGGTATTCCTCTGGAGGAAGATGACAGGAGCCTCAGTACAGTTCAGTCCCTCAGTCATGTCTGATACTTTGCAACCCCATGGACTGCAGCACACCAGGCCTCCCTGTCCATCACCAACTCCCAGAGCTTGCTCAAACTCATGTCCATCAAGTCGGTGATGCCATCCAACCACCTCATCCTCTGTCATCCCATTGTCTTCCTGCCTTCAATCTTTTCCAGCGTCAGGGTCTTTTCCAGTGAGTCAGTTCTTTGCATCAGGTGGCCAAAGTACTGGAGCTTCAGCATCAGTCCTTCCAATGAATATTCAGGACTGATTTCCTTTAGGATGGACTGGCTGGATCTCCTTGCAGTCCAAGGGACAGGAAATTAGAGGGGGGCTAACTAGAGGGGTGCTAGCTAGCAGCAGGGCATCTTATGTGATTGGCTTAGTGAGCATTTTAGGCTTTCTCCGATTGGTTCAGAGTTGGAAGGGGAGGCAGCTGAGCTGATCGCTACAGCTACTGAGGTTGCGGTCTATCTTCTGAGACTGGTTGCTGCAGAGGTTGTCGGTTAGAGCTCTATTTCACATAAGGCCCAGCCTGTCTGTCTGTCTGTTCAGTCTCTCTTGTCACTAACCATACCAGTTCCCTTGTTCCCCTCTCTGGTGGGAACTCCTCAGCCCCCGATTTCTCAAGATGAGAAAGCTTCAGCTTCCTGGTGTATCTTTCAGTCATTGTCCATTAGCATCCTCACCAGTTACTCTCTCGTAGTTCTTGAAGCTCCCATTCCCTGTATTCTTTTCTATTATCTGCTAGACTTGCACCAAGTCATCAGATGTGTACTGGGTAGCTTACATACCCCACCGCTTTGTTCTTCAGGGACTGAGAGTCTAGCAGGTGACATTGATGCCCTTCTGTTAAGTGGTTTAACAGAAGCGAAGTAAAAATTCTACCCCACTGACAGAGGTGGCATATTAAGTTGGCCTTGAGAGACAGATAAGCAATGGGGAAGAGGGGAGTGGTGGTTGGTCAGACTGTATTCAGAAGTAAACGTTAGATCTGGGCTGGAAATTTTAAAAAGATAATGGAGTGCTCAGTGGGGCGGAACTTTGTACTGACTGGACCCTCTCTTCTCAATCTTCAACTTCATTCTGATCCCCACCTTAGACCAAATTACCCCCAGATTTGCAGCATGTTGAATGCCAGCTCCCCATATATTACCCAGTACAACTTGTTGATAAGACAAAACCGAGTATATGGCTTACAGTGATAAGGGAAACCACCCCTTCAGCAGAGCTTTGCAGGGTCTCAGAGTGGGGAAGAGCAAGGTCAGGATTTATTGAGACTTTGAAGTTTAGTTGAAGGTAGGTGTTCCAGTGTCTGGGATCAATCGGGGGATGGGTTGGGGGCTTGAGTTGGGTTGGGTAAAGATCATGAAAAAGCAGTCCAGGATTGATGGAAATAAGCAAGGTGAATCTGAAGGCAACTGATACAGAGTCCCGGGGTTTCTTCTCTGTGTTAATGCTTACTACTGAAGAGCTGAGGCATCCTTCAGGATGCTCTGTAATGAAGTCAAGTGATTTGCTTTGGCAAGAGACTCTCAGAATAGTAAAATTATGCTAATGAAGATATAGAAATAGTAAAGCCCTACTAATGTAGACAATAAGTTGTGTGCAGAAGTAGTTCTCCATCATCTGCAGTATCTCAAATTCTGAAATGTTTCCTCTAATTCTAGGTCTCTCCTTCTTAACTCACGTGTTCTAATCCCTTCTGAGTTTTTTCCTGGGGCTTCACCACAGCTTCAGTAAAACCCTTTTTCTCCTTTATATAAGCTCTTCCTTGCTTCCCAGCTGGAGTAATCTGTTTAACCTCAAGTTTACTAGTAATCTGTAAAAGGAGTAAGCAAAATGTAGAATAATATAAAATATTATCTGGAAACATCTGAGCATTTCAAATTAAGTGTTGGGTGAAGCCCATTTAAGTAAGACAATGGAAATCTTAAAATTTTTGTCTTTTAAACAAATAAACCAAGAATGGTGGGGGAAAAAATCCAAGTGGTATGACTCTCAAAGTATAGTAATGAATTGAGCTCACCGTACATTTGAATCTGTATGTTTTTCACTTTAGGTTTTTATGTCCATTTTCATTTATCTATTTTCCTACTTCTCAGCAAAGGGTATTTATTTTCTAATATGCTCTAAATTGTCTAATATTGTAATGTTTTGTAGAAACGTGCTGTGTTGTGGGACTAATTTCTTTGTGGATGGAGAGGAGGGGGAAGAAAAGGCAGATATTAGCTATTACCTTAGAGTAAAAAGCAGATATTAACTAGTATCTTAGAGTATTTTATTTGTTCTTTAGAGGAGCGTTCATCCCCGTGTAATTCTCTCTCTACTTAGGCCAATTTGCGTCGGAAAGTCACGCACTCCATGCAGACTGATCACAGTCACATGAGGAGAGAAAACTGTTCTCAAGTCTACCCTTTGAAGACCGTGGGCACGCAGTCCCTGCGGGCCGGCAGCAGCCGCGTGCCCCGGCCCCAGGTCTACGTCGCTGGGCTCCGCGGGGGCCAGACCAAGGCCACCCGTGGAGTCAAGGTGAACCTAACTAGAGCGGTTGACGAGACCTAGTTAGAGCCCGAGGTTTTGATGTAGATACCACTAACTTAAGAACAGTGGCAAATATTTAAGAGTACGTTTGCATCCGTGAAAATTCACTGATTTTGGCGGGGGGCTGGTACATTCATTGGTGGTATGAATGTTTTTGGATTCTCATTTATATGCACTGTCAAAACTCCTACAAAAAAGGGAACGTTGTTTTCTGTAACACATTTTTCATTCTATTAAAATTGAAAGGTAAAACTCTGTCCATTTCTCTTTGACTTCTAAGAAAACGTATAGCAGCATCGAGACTGAAATTATTAGATATTAATATATTAAAATATGATTAGATATTTATATATATAAGATTATTATGCTTGGGATGGAAATTTATTTAGATAACTTTTTATACATTAATATCAGATTATTATGCCTGGGATAGAAGTTTATTTCTAAAATCATGTTTAATGTTGAACATTAAAAAATTTAAATGTAGTTAACAGTTTCAGCTTCATTAGCTATCCAATGTAACATAAATTAAATTGATATAAGACTTCATTAATTTGGAGCAGTTAAAACAAAGGCCCACATGATGTTTTTATTTTTATTTATCCCAATTGAGGTCTTGATTTTAATACTTCAATATTCCTTTACTCAGAATATTTTATCTGTTTATCTTTTACCTAGCACAAATTTGTTGAACACTTCTTCATTTTTTTTAACCTCTCATTTCTCTTTTCTAATTGTAATAGTACTTAAAATGTAATCTTAAATCACAGTTGTGATCACATGATGTCTTTTAAAATCTGGAAACTTGACATGGAGTCTGGCCCCTGGCCCCTTGAAAAGCCTGGACTATCGGGCAGCACTCGGCCAGCCTGCTGTAAGCGGTGACGGAGCCCTTCCGTGGGGCGGGTGCATCTGGTTGCATCTTAGGGAGCAGGTGCACCTCCCGCAGCCTCCGGGGCGCCCACTTCACCCCTTCGCCCTGTCCGCCTGACTGCACGGGCAGCTGTGTTTCAGGCCCCTGTGAATTATGATAGCTGACTTTCAGAGCCCTTGTTTTAGCGCCTTACAGACTCCTGATACACATGGGTGGATGATGAAGACTCTCAGATGGAGGGGCCGTTAAAACTTGCCTCGGCAGCTGGGGGGTCATTTATATTTAGTACATTTTTTTGACTTAGGTGACTCTAACTAAGGGGTTTGTATAGTTTGTTTTCTACATAGGTTAAATGTTACTTATATTAATAGCATGATATGCTTCAAAATCCATTTTCCACATATATTACAGAGGTAAACTTCAGAAAACAGATCTGCTTCTCAGTTGTCATGATTTTCATACCTATAGTTTAATTTTTTAATTGAAGTAGAGTTGATTTACAATGTTAAGCAAAGGGATTCACTTTATCTTTTTTATATTCTTTTCCATTATGGTTATCACAAGATACTGAATTTAGTTCCCTCTGTTGTACAGTAGGACCTTGCTGTTTATCATACCTGTCATTTAAAAGTGATGTTAAAGATCGGTTGGCTGGCTGTTGAGGCAGAAACCCTGGGGGTGAGAGTGGGGGTGGGGGGACTCTGTCCCTGAAGATGGTGGGATGATTAAAGGTAGTACTAACCTTTACAAATTCAGGAATTTGATTTTACCTATTCTAATCAACCCTCTTTTGATCTTACAAGATTCCTAAACACAGAAAAGAATGGCCGATAAACCACAGTGTGGGGTTCTGAAGTTAGGGCTGAAAGCGGAATTGCCAAGCAAATAAAAACACGAAATACAATTTGAAAAGCTGGTATCAGAAAGCCGTCTGGTAAGAATAAAAGAATCAGAACAAAGGGAGCTAGGTCACAACGTCAACCCGTCCTCTCCCAGGCCCTCTCTGAGGACGTCTGACCGTGTTGGGCCCAGTGTCAGTGGTCAGCACCATTTCCGCAGGCCCTGGCCAGAATTCATTTTCTCTGCCAAACTTGTTTCTCCCTCTGTATTTCCTTCTGTGGTCAAAGGCATCACCGCCCACTCAGCATAAATTAAAAACTTCTGGACTGCCTCCCACAGCCCCTACACTTAACTAGTCATTGCACCCCGTTGATTTGGCTTCAGCTGCCTTTGAAATACGTGTCTTCCTAGTCTTACTGCTGTTGTCATAATTTAGGATTTAGAACTATTGCCTGATTCACCAGCATGATTTTTGTAACATATAAATCTGATCAGATCACCTGGCTCCTTCCCAGCCAACCCTCACTCCCCTTACTTAAAAAGACACTTTTTTGATTATCTAGGGGCTAAAGTAAAAATTCCTTAACATATGTGAGACTTTTCAAAATATATCCTTTATCTTTCAGTTGCATTTTCTGCCTATATGCTCTCTGTATACATTATACACATAGTAGGCAGAGTCCAAATGGTCTGAATATATTAGAGTCTTTAATACACCTTTGTCCCCTGGAATAGACTCCACAGACAGCCCTAGGAAATGTTTGTCCCCATGAAATCTGTTCATCGGTTCAGTTTAGTAGCTCAGTTGTGTCCGACTCTTTGCGACCCCATGGACTGCAGCACGCTAGGCCTCCCTGTCCATCACCAACTCCCAGAGTTTACTCAAACTCATGTCCATTGAGTCAGTGATGCCATCCAACCATCTCATCCTCTGTCGTCCCCTTCTCCTCCTGCCTTCAATCTTTCCCAGCATTAGGGTCTTTTCAAATGAGTCAGTTCATTGCATTAGGTAGCCAAAGTATTTGAGTTTCAGCTTCAACATCAGTCCTTCCAATGAACACTCAGGACTGATTTCCTTTAGGATGGACTGGTTGGATCTCCTTGCAGTCCAAGGGACTCTCAAGAGTCTTCTCCAACACCACAGTTCAAAAGCATCAATTCTTCGGCACTCAGCTTTATTTATAGTCCAACTCTCACATCCATACATGACTACTGGAAAAACCATAGCTTTGATTAGACGGACCTTTGTTGGCAAAGTAATGTCTCTGCTTTTTAATATGCTGTCTAGGTTGGTCATAACTTTCCTTCCAAGGAGTAAGTGTCTTTTAATTTCATGGCTGCAGTCACCTTCTGCAGTGATTTTGGAGCCCCAAAAATAAAGTCTGCGAGTGTTTCCCCATCTATTTGCCATGAACTGATGGGATCAGATGCCATGACCTTAGTTTTCTGAATGTTGAGGATGAAGCCAACTTTTTCACTCTCCTCTTTCACTTTCATCAAGAGGCTCTTTAGTTCTTCTTCACTTTCTGCCGTTAGGGTGGTGTCATCTGCATATCTGAGGTTATTGATATTTCTCCCAGCAATCTTGATTCCAGCCTGTGCGTCATCCAGCCCAGCATTTCTCATGATGTACTCTGCATATAAGTTAAATTAGCAGGGTGACAATATACAGCCTTGACATACTCCTTTTCCTATTTAGAACCAGTCTGTTGTTCCATGTCCAGGTCTAACTGTTGCTTCTTGACCTGCATACGGATTTCTCAGGAGGCAGGTCAGGTGGTCTGGTATTCCCATCTCTTTAAAAATGTTCCATAGTTTGTTGTGATCCACACAGTCAAAGGCTTTGGCATAGTCAATAGAGCAGAAATGGATGTTTTTCTGGAACTCTCTTGCTTTTTTGATGATCCAGTGGATGTTGGCAATTTGATCTCTGGTTCCTCTGCCTTTTCTAAATCCAGCTTGAACATCTGTTTATCAGATTTCCTTTTTTCAGTGAAGGTTTTCCCCATCACCTTTGAGAGAATTAATTTTTCTTCCTTGGGTTTTCACGGGGGTTTATACATACTTTTACTGTAATAGGGCTTGAAGTATAAAGGTCTGTATGTGTCCCTCTGTATTCACCCTGTTGGACTGTGCATTTCCTGAGGTCTGAGCTGTGTGTTAGGCATTCTTACATCCCTAGTATTGTTACTGTGTCTTGTTGGATGAATGAAGTGTTTAAAAAGGGATGAAAGAAAGGACAGGCTGGAAGCAGGGCATTGGCTGAGTGATTATTTTAATAGTCAAGGTTCAGTGGCAAAGTAGTTATTGGAAAATAAAAGGAAGAAACACAGAGAGGAAAAGGGAGATCATCTTTGGGGAAATTGGTGGAAAATAAAGTTGGATGAGCAGGGTTGGTGTAGATTTTGGAGAACTCTGAAAGACAGAGGAATGTGTTGCCTTTCTGCAGTATGATATTAAAAAAAACAACAACAAAAAACTGTGGCTGATCCTGGGACAGAAGATCCACTGAGGGAGAGAGATGCTGGCATTGGTGAGATGGAGAAAAGTGGAAGTGAGAGTCACTCAGTCGTGTCTGACTCTTTGTGACCCCGTGGACTATACAGTCCAGGGAATTCTCCAGGCCAGAATATTGGAGCGGGTAGCCTTTCCCTTCTGCAGGGCATCTTCCCAACTCAGGGATTGAACCCAGGTCTCCCACATTGCAGGCAGATTCTTTACCCGCTGAGCCACCAGAGTGAGATGGAGAGGAAGCTGTTAACAAGGACCAGGGCTTCGTGGTGTTGGATGGGACAAAAGTGAGATTTAAGGGAGGCGATATAACAGCCCAGGAAAGGGAAGGGAAAATCAGAGTTTCTACCCTGGGAAACAGAGGATGATATGAGAAGGGCAAGTGGTTGGTCAAAAAAGATAATGTGTTCAGTACTAGAAATTTTGAATTTAAGAAATGACGAAGAAAAGCAGAGGTGACTAGAATTTGATCTCGAGAAGGGTAGTTTGGGGGATCATCCCCAATGAATGGGGCTGGAATGAGAAGGAAGAGAAGACAGAGAAGCAGTCAGAAGAGTAGGAAAAAACGTAAAGCAGTCTCTATGATCACGGAAGTAAGGTCTAGGTCTTCTCCTTATTATTAGCTGTGTTATCTGGTCTCTCCCCGCTGAGTTTCTTCATCATCAAAATTGGGATAATGGTTCCCAACTCATTGGCTTGTCTGAGAGGATTAAACCAGTTCAGTTCAGTTGCTCAGTTGTGTCTGACTCTTTGCGACCCCATGGACGGCAGCACACCAGGCCTCCCTGCCCATCATCAACTCCCGGAGTCCACCCAAACCCATGTCCATCGAGTCGGTGGTGCCATCCAATCATCTCATCCCCTGTTGTCCCCTTCTCCTCCTGCCCTCAATCTTTCCCAGCATCAGGGTCTTTTCAAATGAGTCAGCTCTTCACATCAGGTGGCCAAAGTATTGGAGTTTCAGCCTCAGCATCAGTCCTTCCAATGAACACCCTGGACTGATCTCCTTTAGGATGGACTGGTTGGATCTCCTTGCAGTCCAAGGGACTCTCAAGAGTCTTCTCCAACACCACAGTTCAAAAGCATCAATTCTTTGGCGCTCAGCTTTCTTTATAATCCAACTCTCACATCCATGCATGACCACCAGAAAAACCATAGCCTTGACTGGATGGACCTTTGTTGGCAAAGTAATGTCTCAGCTTTTTAATATGCTGCCTATCTTGGTCATAACTTTTCTTGCAAGGAGAAAGCGTCTTTTAATTTCATGGCTGCAGTCACCATCTGCAGTGATTTTGGAGCCCCCCAAAATAAAGTATGTCACTGGTTTTCACTGTTTCTCCATCTATTTGTCATGAAGTGATGGGACCAGATGCCATGATCTTAGTTTTCTGACCAGTTAGTGAACATGTGTAACGCGTTTGTCTGGTAGGTGCCTCGTTAATGTAGCCAAGAGAGGAGGCATCCCCCAGTGTTTTGTGTCTGCTGCACTCCCAGCCTCATTTTTCCAGATTTCTGTTTTCTAGATCTCAGTACCTAGAATAATGCTTGGCACATTAGGACTTTCCTTAAATGTCTGATGAACAAACACAAGAGGATGAAGAATGGAGTTGGCAACTGCCAAGCTGTTTGAACAGTGTTGGCTTGAGTTGAAATAAGATTGTAGCCAGCGAAGCAGAAAATTGTAGAACTAAGTACAGACTACTTATCAGTGACTGTTTGGCAGGAAAAGAGAAATGGGATTATGGTAACTCAAACTGGAAGCAGAGGCAAGGGGGAGTTAGGCTCAAATAAGCAATGTTTAACCTGGGGTGAGGGGAGGAGGGGCTAGGGGTGCGGTGAGAGAGAGGTCCAAGGGGGAGGGCATCTGTGTAGGCATATGGCTGATTTACTTTATTGAACAGCAGAAGCGAAGACAACAGTGTAAAGCCACTATACTCTAATAAAAAGAAAACATCAAATTTATTAACTTAAAAAAAGAAGTATTTAGATTCTGATGAGTATCACTCATTTAACCCTTTCAGTTCAGACACTGAATTTTACCTTGTGTCTTTGTATTTTTAAAACAAATTTTCTCAGTTCTAAGATGCAGCAATCCTTCTGGTTTGTCTTTAGCAATTTTTATACCACAGGAAAGAGTTGTTTTAAAATCACAGTGAAAGTGAAAGTCGTTCAGTTGTGTCCAACTCTTGGCGACCCCATGGACTATACAGTCCATGGAATTCTCCAGGCCAGAACACTGAAGTGGGTAGACTTTCCCTTCTCCAGAGGATCTTCCCAACCCAGGGAAGGAATCCAGGTCTCAGATTAGTTTGGGATTTTTTAAAATAGAAGAATGAGAGTAATATGCTTAATCTGCATTTGTCTACACAGTTCTTTAATGGTTTACTGTACTTTAAACCTCACCACTTTTAATAATCTGTTGTACAAATACCATACTTGAATTGAGCTACAATCTTCTTAAGCCTTTTGGTGTTTGCTTCCTGCACAGTCTTTTTGTTTAATGAAGTTCACACTTTTACTTTGTTGCTAATGGAGATAGTAGTGGGCTTCCTTTCATACAATTCATTGAGACTAGGGTAGCTCTGATACCTAAGCAGAGACAGAAGTGACAGGGTATCGAGACAAATACTGCAGTGTGATAGTGACAATCAGAAAAATCACTGAGGGCTCAGATGGAAAGAGCAGCAGCCGCTGTGAGGCTATTTCATCATCAGGCAAATGATCTTATGGCTCACATGATGGAGATGTCCGCTCCTTGCTCTAACCAAGGTTTGCACAGACAGCTAGACATACGTAAAAGAAACACAGTGAAATGATACTTGTCCTGGAAGACTTAGGATAATTTGAAATGAGAAAATAAAAATTACCTTAAACTAAGAATATAAATGTCTGCCTGGCCATTCACTGGGCTGGGATGAGAAACACAAAAATCCCAGCTTCAAAGTTAACAGGAAATAACATCTCTCTCAAGGATATGCTACAGTTGTAAAGTATAATAACACCCCCCTTTTTTGAGTGTCTACTTTCTAATTCACTGAAAAGTTTTGTTCTCTGAAATCATACACTGCTAGGAACCCTGCTGTGGAAATTGTATCAGTAATAATGAAACACTCTATTCTTGCTTGAAGGATTTAAGTCACTTTGATCCAAAGACACAGCTTCAGTTTCCAGCCTAGCTGCAAAGCCTTCATTTAGGGGACTCCTGAGTGTAACAGTCCGCATATACAGTAACTTTGGGGTTTCCAGGAAACAGGATCCTGAGACTGTTCCGATCTGATGTTGAGTTTTTCACACACAGCCCTGCTTTGAATCTAACAAAGTACTGCTTCTTTTTAAGTTTCACCCACTCCAGTATTCATGTCTAGAAAATCCCATGGACAGAGGAACCTGGCGGGCTATGGTCCATATGGTCGCAAAGAGTTGGACATGATTGAGCAAACATACACAGTAAGTCCATCCTTCCCCCAGATTCTGTAACTGTCTTTTCCTCTGTTTCCTGAGACCTCCCACAGTTTATTCTGATGTGCAGTCTCCTTCACTGGAATGGACCAATCATCCTGACGCTATCTGACTTAGGGTTGTCCCCGGTGGGTTTTGGGCAGATCAATTAGGACAAGAGGCATCAGAATCTAGTCGAGGCTCATGGTAATAGAGCTGAAAGTCTTTGTAGGCAATGAAAATTTTAAGAAGGAAAATTTACATTATGTGAATCAGAAATGCCACAAAACTAGCTCTAAAGCGTTTTACCCACCACCCTAATTATGATCAGTGTGTGTGTGTGTAACACTCTTCTCCCCCAGAAGGAACCGTAGTTTCTTGAAGTGTAGTTGATCCCATGGCTTAGAAGAGGGAAAAATCAAGATTGGCCTGGAACCTGGGACCTTGTTGCCAGAAATCAAAAATGTTTCAAAAAGTTGCTTCAGATTTAAAGAAAGGAGTGGACTTATAGGGTCCATATGGGGCAATTTGAGTGTCCAAAGAATAATTATAGTTAATTGAAGTAAGTTGAGACTATAATGATACTCGAAAATAGGAGATAAATAAACCATATAAAACAATAAATTTATGATAGAATATTTTTAATTTTTACAATTAATTTCAAGTACAGATATGAGTTTTTAAGTGTATATGGGTATGTATAAGCACATACAGCAGGGAACTGAATAACTGCATAAGTGGGAACTGTGCCAATTACCAGAAGAGGTGATTAGCACCAGTCAGCACACATAGAACCAGGCAGAGGGGAGATTCAACATGGTCTGAACTGAGCTTAATCAAAGGTCTCACTACATAAACTATGGTCTCCTTCTGTGAGTTCTTTCTGATGTTGTTTAGTTGCTAACTCATGTTTATTTGCTAAGTCCTGCTCTTTCGATACCCCATGGACTGTAGCCTGCCAGGCTCCTCTGTCGGTGGGGTTTCCTAGGCACAAATACTGGAGTGGGTTGCCATTTCCTCCTCCAGGGGATCTTCCCCACCTAGGGATAGAACCTGCCTTCTTTACACTGAGCTATCTGGGAAGCCCACTCCCCCATTAATGTGATGCTAATAAGGAATGAAAAATTTTGCAATAATATTAAGAGGATATATATATAAATAATGATCTTAGTCACTTAGTCGCTCAGTCGTGTCCAACCCTTTGCGACCCCATGGACTGCAGCACGCCAGGCCTCCCTGTCCATCACCAACTCCTGGAGTTTACTCAAACTCATGTCCTTTGAGTCGGCGATGCCACCCAACCACCTGATCCTCTGTTTTCCCCTTTTCCTCCCGCCTTCAATCCTTCTCAGCATCAGGGTCTTTTCAAATGAGTCAGTACTTCACATCAGGTGGCCAAAGTATTGGTGTTTCAGCTTCAGCATCAGTCCTTCCAATAAACATTCAGGGCTGATTTCCTTTAGGATGAACTGGTTGGATCTTCTTGTTGTCCAAGGGACCCTCAAGAGTCTTCTCCAACACCACAGTTCAAAAGCATCAATTCTTTGGTGCTCAGCTTTCTTTATAGTCTTTATTTCTTTATAGAGAACTATCCATATATGCCTACCGGAAAAACCATAGCTTTGACTAGACGGACCTTTGTTGGTACAGTAATGTCTCTGCTTTTTAATATGCTGTCTAGGTTGGTCATAACCTTTCTTTGAAGGAGCAAGTGTCTTTTAATTTCCTGGCTGCAGTCACCTTCTGCAGTGATTTTGGAGCAAAAAAAAAAAAAAAGTCTGTCACTGTTTCCCCATCTACTTGCCATGATGTGATGGGATCAGATGCCATGACCTTAGTTTTCTGAATGTTGAGTTTTAAGCCAACTTTTTCACTCTCCTCTTTCACTTTCATCAGGAGGCTCTTTAGTTCTTCTTCATTTTCTACCATAAGGGAGGTGTCATCTGCATATCTGAGGTTATTGATATTTCCCCCGGCAATCCTGATTCCAGCATGTGCTTCATCCAGTCCAGTATTTCTCATGATGTACTCTGCATATAAGTTAAATAAGCAGGGTGACAATATACAGCCTTGACGTACTCCTTTTCCTGTTTGGAACCAGTCTGCTTTTTCATGTCCAGTTCTAACTGTTGCTGTTCTAATCTGTTGCATACAGATTTCTCAGGAGGCAGGTCAGGTGGCCTGGTATTCCCATCTCTTTAAGAATTTTTCAGTTTGTTGTGATCCACACACTCAAAGGCTTTGGTGTAGTCAATAAAACAGAAATAGATGCTTTTCTGGAACTCTCTTGCTTTTTCGATGATCCAGTGGATGTTGGTAATTTGATCTCTGGTTCCTCTGCCTTTTCTAAAACCAGCTTGAACATCTGGACATTCACGATTCATGTACTGTTGAAGCCTGGCTTGGAAAATTTTGAGCATCACTTTGCTAGTGTGTGAGATGAGTGCAATTGTGTGGTAGTTTGAGCATTCTTTGGCATTGCCTTTCTTTGAAGTTGGAATGAAAACTGACCTTTCCCAGTCCTGTGGCCACTGCTGAATTTTCCAAATTTGCTGGCATATTGAGAGCAGCACTTTCACAGCATCAGCTTTTAGGATTTGAAATAGCTCAGCTGGAATTCCATCACCTTCACTAGCTTTGTTCATACTGATGCTTCCTAAGGCCCACTTGACTTTGAATTCCAGGATGTCTGGCTCTAGGTGAGTGATCACACCATCGTGATTATCTGAGTCACAAACATCTTTTTTGTATGGTTCTTCTGCGTATTCTTGCCACCTCTTCTCAATCTCTCTGCTTCTGTTAGGTCCATACCATTTCTGTCCTTTATCGTGCCCATCTTTGTGTGAAATGTTTCCTTGGTATCTCTAATTTTCTTGACGAGATCTCTAGTCTTTCCCATTCTATTGTTTTCCTCTATTTCTTTGCATTGATCACTGAGGAATGTTTCTTCTCTTTCCTTGCTGGTCTTTGAAGCTCTGCATTCAAATGGGTATATCTTTCTTTTTCTCCTTAGCCTTTCACTACTCTTCTTTTCACAGCTATTTGTAAGGTCTCCTCAGACAACCATTTTGCCTTTTTGCATTTCTTTTTCTTGGAAATGGTCTTGATCACTGCCTCCTTTACAATGTCACGAACCTCCATCCATAGTTCTCAGGCACTCTATCAGATCTAATCCACTGAATCTTATTTGTCACTTCTACTGTATAATCATAAAGGATTTGATTTAGATCATACCTGAATGGTCTAGTGGTTTTCCCTACTTTCTTCAATTAAGTCTGAAAGTCATTTGGGGGAAAGATCATGCTACAGAAGGTGTAGGCTGTGGGGCATCTCAGAATGTTGTACCCATGTCCCTGTAAGAATGGAGGTACTTATATACAACAGTATTTTTAACCAATCCACATATCTTGAAAACCATTTGACAGTGAACTATTTCTAATATCAATTATGCCAATTAACATGCTTCATGAACGTGGAGATTATAGCGGTCGAAGTTAGTGCCTGTTAATAGGCCTAACTTTGTGAAGCGGAGACTGTGCAGTTAGAATGTCTGGTAAGGTAAACGCAGTCAGAGGCGATGCCGGCGATGAGGACACAGCCACAGACTGAACAATATATAATATAAACTATACGTTTAAATGAGAGGTAACAACAGAAGTTAGTGAGTGAGGAAGTTAGTGCAAGTTACAGAAGTCGCCTAGCTTCTGTTACTTTCCGGCTTTTGGGAGGATCTACAACAGCTTTGCCAGAACCCCTAAATCGAAGCCCAATTCCTATTCGCCGCCAAGTCACCTGGTGAGGACTACAGCTCCCAGAAGGCAACGCTCGGCTCTCGCGACGCAGCCCCCTTAGCCGGCCGGGAGTTGTAGTTTACAGAAGATCGCCGTGAACCTAGTTCTACGCGCTTGTCCACAGCAACTGGGCGGCCCCGGTCTCCTCTCCTTCCGGGTCCGCCCCTTCTCTGCGGCGGTCGGATTCGTGAACCTAGTCCGGGTGCTAGGCTGGGCGGGAGGCCGCGGCCGGCCGGCGGCGAGGCGCTCTAGGCCGCGCGGCTTCGTCTCTATGACCCCGGGAGGCGGTCCCGGGCGCCCTCGGCGCGCGCGGAGGGCTTGCGGGTCAGTTCCGCGCGGCGCGGTCGGGAACCATGGCCGCACCAAGAGGTGAGGCCGCGGCCGGCGGGACTGGGGAGGCCGGGCCGGGGGCGCTCTGCAGAGCCAGCCTCAGCGCTTGTCTGCGTCTCTCTGCGGGCGAGCATCCTCCGCGCCCGCGGGGCTCGGGTCTCCGGCGGGTAGGCCCGGGCGTCGGGGAGCAGGGGTTTGTGTTGAGCGGCTCCCGGGCTTGAGCGCGCGCTGCCACCGGTCTGGGCAGCGCGGGCCAGCCAGCCTCCCACTGCGGCTGCCTTCCCGGGGGGCGGACTCAGCGCCAGCCGGTTCGGCGGCGGAGACCGCGCCTGCCGGGACGAGTGGGTGGGGACAGAATTCAGACAGGCCTGGGCTGTAGCCGACCGGGCGCGGGATCGGGGCGCCGGGCCCGGGCTGGAGCCGCATCACCCGGCGGGAGGCAGGACGGGTCTCAGTCCGGGCCGGGGTCACCGCGGCTGCGGTGTCCGCGGTGCCTCCTACACTAGGATGCTCAAGAGCCTTCAGGGCATGCTCTGGGTGCAGAATCTAAGCAGCGGCTGGTCCGCCTAACAGACTCTGAAAACATCCTTCGGGCAGGAGAACCGCCTTGCAACTGTGAAGAGACGGAGAAAGCTGTGGTTAACAGTTACTCTTGAGAATGTGATGTGGTTAGAAGGAACACTTGAATATTTTGTGGGGAGGGTGATAGGCATCCTCCGCCCCTGCCCTTGCCCCTTTCCCAGGGATAGCTCATTAGAGTAATCATGTTTGATGACTAATTGCCTTTGCCTGAGTCTAAGTATCATTAACTGTAGCTCGTTTGCTTTGCTGAATGGGGGAAGTTAAAACCGGAGTTGAGTTTCTGAATGGTGAAGCTACGAGAGGTTGGGCAACACCCGGATTTTTCTCCACATTTCCTCCATAGAGCTCTTGGCTTCACCCCTGAATATACGTGGAACAAATATTTGAACAATAGCTTTTTGCATGGGTGGCGGATTATTTTCCTGGTTGGGGAGGCCACGTTTGTCTTTCAAGCCCTGCTCAGGGGCATTGTCTGCAGTTGCATATGCTGCTCGCCTTTGAGATGAGCCCACCTTTAAGAGTCTTTTATAGCAACACCCGAAGTAAAGGGGAAAAGTAGAATTATTTTGATAATTGACCTAAAATGAAATTAGCAAGATGAATGGTGAAGGCAATTACAGAATTACCTAAGTCAAATCATCTGAAATAGTTGCTCAATTTACAGATTTAGGCTTATTGCCAATACATATTTGTTGTGCCTGGGTCATGTGATAAATCTTACATGTCCGCTAGAACTGTGTAATACAAAATTGGAATCCCGAACTTCCTGAGATTCACAAAGAATTTATTTATTTCTAGGACTTCCTAATTTTCACCTTCTCAGGTGTTACAAATAATGTTCACTCTAAAATAGAGTAAACTATAACTGAGAAAAATATACAACTCCAGATTGTAAATTTCTTTTGCGGGGCGGGGTGGTGGGATTCTACACATGAAACAGAGGTTGTGTGGGAGCTGATGGGAGCTTTGAGAGGAGGAAAAACAGTGCCGATGTGCCCACTCAACACCGCAGTTGAGCTGTGGACTTTCTGCCACCGCATGGATCTTAGTCCTCTACTAACTAACTATTGAATCTCTGCCCCCTGCAGTGAAGCTCAGGAGTTTTAACCATTGGACCGCCAGGGAAGTCCTTGTATGGACTTGTGATATTACCTTGAAACAAACTGAAATTGCTAATAATTGCGCTTTCATTATACAGATGTCTAAACTTATTTGCTTGCTCTTTTATTTAATCAGTTATTTTCAGGAATATCATATATATTCCCATTTAATCACTATGCTAATAGGTGTATTTTCAAAATTTTAACCATTCATTTTGTTGTTTTGGAATCAGGAACCTATATAATCGCTGACATAACTTTTAGTTTAGCAGTCCTAACCTCTTATTTATGAAAGTATTTATAATTTAGGACATGTGGGTTGGTAAACTTTTTCTGTTAATGGCTGATGGTCTCTGTCATAACTACTCATTCTGCTGTTGCAGGGCAAAAAAAAAAGCCATAAATAATTCGGAAACAAAGAACATAAGTATGTTCTAATAAAACTTTTTTTGTGACACTGTAATTTGAATTTCATATAGTTTTCATGTATCACAAAAGGTTATTTAAAAACTTTTTTCCAACCATTAAAAAAATATAAACCTATTCTCAGGTTTCAGATCATAGAAAAATGAGAGGAAATGTACTTTGTTCACCCCTGATCAAGAAGATGGGAAATGGTTTCTCCTGTACTGCTGTTTATTTTTTGTCTTACATTTCCTCCTTGTATAGGAGAGTTTTAGGGCAAGTGAAGTATTACTGTGATCCCCTTTGATCTCTTTTACATTAACATTGCTTTTTGGGTCCTCAAGATCGGTTGAAACTTTAGGCAGAGATAAGCTCTATTTTTTTCTGTTCTGCCATCCAACTTTTTAGTTAAGACCTAATGTGCGTTTAAACATCTGCCTGAATTTTCCAAACTTCTTTAATTCACCCAGGGAAAAATATTTATATTGAAGAACCTGTTTTCCTAGTAAGTTTCCACCTTACCATATAAAGATGATTTGTTTGAAACTTATTTTCCTGTGCAAGTCACCTTTGAACTGTGGTTAGGCTTCCAAAATGGTTAAGAAGCATGCTTAGATGTAATGTAGTTATAGTAGCAACCCAGAGCAACCTCTTCCCGCTGGTTCTTAACCCAGGTTGTCAAAGTATGGCCCATTGGTCAAACCCAGCCTATGACTTGTTTTTGCATGACCTGTGAGCTAAGGATGGTTTTTACAGATGAACGTTTGCAGCTGATCTGATGGAACAGCAACTTTGAAGACCAGTGAAGCAAAATGTTACCTGCCTCCACCTCCACCCCCAGAATTCCTGTCTTCTCAATACAATAAAGCATTGTATTCAATTATTATTATATTTTGATTTTTTCCAATTAAATATAAATTAAATGTGAAAATATGTTTTCTCTCTTGTCACCTAAGTACCTACATGATATCCTTAATTTTGCCTCCTGGCCTAAAAAACATAAAATATTTACTGTTGGCCCTTATAGAAAAAAACTTGCTGATCCCTGTTTAACATGTGCCTGAAGATTTTTGAAAGAAGGTTGAATAAAGCTGGGGATGAGGGAAGTATGAAGTGGGTAAAAAAAGCAGAAACAGTTTGAGTATTAGGTGATGGCTGTCTCAGGACAGGGCTGGGAGTACTGAGGGAGACCTCGCTCCCCAGTGCCTGTGGTTTTATTGAAGTTGGACCGGCCTTGGTGCCCGAGTGATGGCTGATGCTCAGATACACTTACAATAAGTTCTTAAATTGAGTGTTCATCAGTTGTGTATATTTCCTGGATGTCAGGTTTTACAGAACTTCATTCTTCATACTCTCTTTTCTGTGTGTGTGTGTGTCATGAGTTATCTTTCATATAATGCCGTAAAATGAGAGGCTGGATGTAATTTATATTATAAAAATCCGTATTATTTTATCATTCCCTTATTCCTTCTGTTTTCTTCCTGCTGTCTTTCTGTTTAGCATGCACGTTATTGTTTTCATCCTGCCATCATGTGTTGCTTTCACAAGTGTGAGTTATAAAGGTACATAATGCGTGTACTTTGTAGCATCCTAAACTGCAGTTAGTTAAGCGAGACAATCCTGCGGCTGAGCCCTCCCCAGGAACAAGCCCTGTGCCTGGCCAGTTGGTACCGAAAGTCCGCTGTGTATTGCATGCCTGTGTGTCTTTTCATGTGGTTGAGAGCATTGTTTTGGGGGAAAAAAAAATTTAAATGTATTTTGTGCTCAAAATTGGAAAGCATCTTGAAGTATAACACTGATTAGCTTTTATATATGTAATGTTGTCTATTAAATAATATCTTTGCACATATTTTCCAGAAAATGTCAATTTATTATTCAAGCTATACTGCTTGGCAGTGATGACCCTGGTGGCCGCAGCTTACACCGTAGCTTTAAGATACACAAGGACATCAGACAAAGAACTCTACTTTTCAACTACAGCCGTGTGTATCACAGAGGTGATAAAGTTATTGCTAAGTGTGGGCATTTTAGCTAAGTGAGTATAAATACTTTCTAGTGTGTTAAATTATTACTTTTTTACTCAGTTACCTTCTTTATTAGAAAATTCAAGCTATATCCTCATATGTTTGATTGCTCTAGAGCAAGCTTTCCCGGCTCAGGGCATTTTTGCTCACCAGGAGGTATTATTTTGGTTGACCCAACTTGGGGGATGCTACTTACCTCAAGCGGGTGGAGGTCAAGGGTGCTAATAAACATCCCGCGATGCCGTGTCCCCCAGGACAGCAATCCGTAACAAAGAAGTCTCCAGCCCCAAACATCAGTGGTGCCACAGCTGAAAAACTCCACCATACAGCAGGTGGAGCTGGCTGACTGTGGCCCACTGGTTAGTCCAGTTTGCTGCTTGTTTTTGTTGGAACACAGATTGTGTGGCTCACACAGCGTAAACTATTTACCATTTGGTTCTTACAGAAAACGTGCTGACGTCTGTTATAGAGGAGTGAAGCGATCATGATAGTTAACGTTTCTTTAGTCTTTTCTGTGTGAAGTGACACTGTAGTAAGTGCTTTTCGTTAGTCACCTCGTTTGGTCTTTACACATTCTTTAGGTAAGGATGATAATTCCTCAATATCATGCTGTTAATATGGGCAGCCCTGGGGGCTTTGGATCAGTAACAATGGGTGAAAGTTGTTTTGGCAAGGCTGAAATATAAGACAGGGTTGATACAGACCTAATTTTAGTCCTAGAATTGTTGGGATTATTACTTTCCATATATTCCTTAGCTTCTCCTCTTCTCCTAAGCTTCAGTTTCTCTATTTCTTTTTCTTTTTTTAAAGTTCACATTTTAAGTCTTCAGTGCTGCCCATAAGCCCAGCAATTTTTTAGTTGTCCGTTTTCATTTCCCACATGATATTCATAGGCTGGAATATTTTAAGTCTAATAAAAATCAGGTGACTTTCTCACCACCAGTAAGGGAAAGTGGGACATCTATGCAAAGGGAAGTTCTGGACACTGTGTCTATAAAACCAGGGGTGAGAGTCCATTCAGGATAGAGGGGAACAGCCGCAGGCTGTGGATGAGAGCAAACAGGAACGCAAGACAAAGGAAAGGGAGGCAGACAAGAGAAGGCGAGCTTCGGGTTCGTTGTATAGTTTCTTCAGCTTTTTACTGGAGAAAATAGAGCTGTGAGAATTAAAAGCTGGTAGGAAATTACTTGAAAAGATTTTTTTTAGCCTTTTTTTTTTTTTTTTAAATTTACTTATTTGGCTCTGCGGGGTCTTGGTTGTGGCTGTGGGATCTAGTTCCCTGACCAGGGATTGACCAGGCCCCCTGCATTGGGAGCCCAGAGTCTTAGCCACTGGATCACCAGGGAATTCCCATACTTGGGAAAGATGTACGAGATGAGGACCCACCTGGGTCATGTGGACAAGTGATGTGGATCGGCTTCAAGATGTAGGCTGCTGAGCGTAGGAAGCAGTGAAGAATAGCATGTGTGTAGGTTTAAATTACATTTAAACACTTTAAATTTCATTTAACAGATATTTATTAAGTGATTTCTGTGTGACAGTTTTATAATAGGTGCTGGATATAGAAATAGACTGGAGAAGGAAATGGCAACCCACTCCAGTATTCTTGCCTGGGAAATCCCATGGACAGAGGAGCCTGGTGGGCTGTACAGTTCATGGGGTCGCAGAGTTGGACAGGACTGAGCCACTACACCACAGCATAGATACGGTGTAAATGAAATAGATGTTATGGTATGAATGAAACATATGGTTGCTGCTTGCTTCACATTTAGGTTTAGTGGAAGAGACAGAATATGCTAGAAAACACATGCATGATTACAAATAATCCATCTGAAAAAAATACTTTAAAAATGGTGTGGAGAGGGAGAAAAGAACAGGAAAATAATTGAGGCTAGATGGTGGAAAGCTCTGATAGAAAATCTGTGTCTGAGATTTGTCTTACAGGCAGAGCTAACTTGTTGGGTTGCAAATAGGTTAAAATCTCACACCCTTACAGTTTCTTACTTAATAAGATCCATTTTTAAGGAAATTTGGCTTCCACTCTTCTGGAGAATGTCAGGTAAAGGAGAGGCCTTATTGTATCTTTAAAAGGCAATGTTCCAGAGGCAAGCATCTCTATATTTGAAATGCCAGAACAACCACCAATTTAGGAGTAAATAAATTAGTAAAAATCTTATGGCTTAACTTGCTTTAATACAAAAATGGAGATGGTGGAAAAGAGACATAGGGAGCACATTTCTTCTCCTTATCCCCCAGCTTCCTTAGGGAGAAAATATTATGACCCAGGAATGAACTAGGACTGTTAAGCATGTTATTTGCTATTTAAAGCTGTAAGATCAGATTATGGTTCAGTTGTTTTGTAACTGTTTAGAATTTGTTAAAAAGCAGTGAAGCCTTTGGTTTAACTCCAGCTGGGCTAGTGTCCTGCCAACCCGCTGCAGAGACTTTTTGGCTTATTTTGATGCTCTCCCAGCCTTGCGCCGCTCGCCGTGTGGTATTTCTTATTCTCAAGCTGTTCAGTGTTACGGGTGTGGTCAGCTGAGGTTTGTTTTGTGGAAACTTTCTTTGAAATTAATATAAAAGCAGAAAAGTTTCCAAGAATTCACCAGATAAGTTAGATAATGGTATTGAAACAACTGTGGAAAACCAAATATTGTCCTTGATTGTCTTCAGCATCAGTAACCAGATGGCTGTTTATGTCACCAGGATAATGTGGTGAAGGTGAAAGTCACTCAGCCGTGTCCGACTCTCTGTGATCCTACGGACTATAGAGTCCATGGACTTCTCCAGGCCAGGATACTGGAGTGGGTACCCGTTCCTTCTCCAGGGGATCTTCCCAACCCAGGGGTTGAACCCAGGGCTCCTGCATTGCAGGCGGATTCTTTGCCAGCTGAGCCCCAGGGAAGCCCAGGATAATGTAGAGCCTCTTTTATAAACATTACCTGCAGAGTTCATAAGACCAGGGACAATCAGAGAAAAAGTAAAGAATTATGATACAGAGTTTTCATGGCTGGCATTTGACATGACATGGCTAGCAAGAGTTTGGCTGCGAAGAAAATCATTTAAAACACAAGGAGTTTCCAAGTGGGAAAAAACACTGGAAAAAAATTACAAAGCAGGAAAGAAGTGAAGTGAATTTGAAATTATTGGATTTTAAAGCAAACGTAATTTTTAATGAGAAACATGTTGGCACGTTATGTGGTTATTCAAAACACGTTGGTAGGACAATTTCTTGGAGCAAATAAAGAGGGCATCTGTGAAAACGTTAATTTCTTGGAATGGTAAAACAGTGAAAGAATTATCTTACAGTGTTAGGTCACAGGTTGATAGCTACAGAATGAAATGAAAGGACATTGTGTATTACTTGTTCAGCTTATTCAGCAATATGTCATGAGACAGTCGCTAATGAAACGAAATCAGAGCTGTGTGGGAAACATACCCAGTGAAAATGTTGCAAGTTGATTCTAGATCTTGAAAGACACTAGCTTATAACGGTTCACCCAAAGCAGTTTGGAATATGGACAAGATGAATAAAATAGATGGCTGGACTGTGACTGAACAGTTAGGAGCTGGAGCACATGAAAGCACCTACAACTTTATATCTGTCTTTTTGGTACAGCTGTGTGAAGTTCGCAAAGTACACTTTCCAGATATTCTCTATGCTGTAATTTCTTTATACACATACTAAAATCGTCAATTTAAAAAAAGTGAATCAAAGGCAAATAGGATGTTAAATAGCTGTCCAAAAAAAGCCAGGTTGGATGTCAGTGCTTTATTTGCTGTGATAGAGAGACTTCTAAATATCAGAAGATACTTGTTACTCAGAAATTTTAGGAATTGATTTGTTGGTATACACAAGAAACGATTTCATAATTTTGAGCTTATATTGTTTGAAAATGCTTTACCACATGATGTTAAACTATTTCCTTCTTTAAAGCTAAAAACATGACATTGGACTTTTTTACTTTGTTTTCAAAGTAGAAGCAACACTTTATCATCTGAGAGAAAGGATGACGATTTCAGGATATCGTGGGAGAATGTGAAAGAATTATGTTAGAAATAACTTAAGATTTAGAACTTGGAGACTCTTCTGAGAAGAAAAAAGATAAGTTAGATCTTCATGATTAATACATTTTCCCTATGTTCCAAAAAAATAAAGTTAATGTAAAAATTAGATAATACTAAATTTTGATTGGAAAGTTTTAGATAATGACAGAAAAGGAAAAAAGTGAACTACCATTTGAATGGAAAAAACTGTTAAAGGAGGTAAAAGCTTATTCACTTCTTCCCACGCTTTACGCTCTGTTAAAGGGCAATTACTTTTTTGAGCTGACAACTCTAGAACCTCACTTGTTTCTGACCTGTGCAAAGCCTGCCCCGGATGGTCTCTGGAGTAATGCTCTTTGCTCAGTACTATGCTTAGTCTTGGCTAATTGTTAAAGTAAGTACATATCATTTTATACTGTGTGGAGATGGGGGCAGAGACTCAGGACAGTTCTTAAAAGTTCTTAACGTCTTGCTTATAATTAAGTTCACTTAGAAATGTGTCACGGCCATGTCCAAATAATCTGTGGTTCACTGCTTTCAAACATTTTTTTCTAAGTTTTTTTTGGATGTTGACTATTTTTAAAGTCTTTATTGAATTTGTTACAATATCGCTTCTGTTTTATGTTTTGGCTTTTTTAAAGTTGAAGTTGTTACAATATTGCCTCTATTTTATGTTTTTTTTTTTTTGTTTGTTTCTATGTTTTATGCTTCGGGGAGGCATGTGGGGTCTTAGCTCCCTGACCAGGGTTGGAACCCTCGCCCCCTGCATTGGACGGCAAAGTCCCAACCACTGGACCACTAGGGAAGTCCCAAACAAACATTTTAAACATAGTCATGCTTTGTTTGAATATACTGCTAAAAAGATGTAGTGCAATAGTCAGGTTCATTCATTTATCCAGTTATTTGCTCAGCACTTTTCAGGATGTAAGAAATATAGCTGCAAATTAAAAAGACCTATTCTGTCCGCATGGAGCTTGAGTCTGGTGGAGAACTAGATGTTAAGCAAATGAATAATCAGTGAGTGGTGTTAAGAGGATAAGTAGTTTGTTGCATAGTCGCTAAGCTGTGTCTAATTCTTTTGCAACCCAATGGACTGTAGCCCGCCAGGCCCCTCTGTCCATGGGACTTCTCAGGCAAGAATCCTGGAGTGGGCTGCCATTTCCTTCTCCAGGGGATCTTCCTGACCAAGGGATCGACCCCAGGTCTCCTACTTTACTGCTGAGCCACCAGAGGATAAATGGAGGATGCTGTAAATAAGTAAGAGGGGGGTCTCCATTTGAATATGAGGAAGTTATATTAACACAGACCTGAATATGGAGCAGAAGATGGGCAGGAAAAGAGCAGAGAGAAGGTAAAGAGATCAGTGTGTTAGAGAACAACCAGAGATCACTGGAGAGCTGTGAGAGGGGAGAGGCGCGGGCAGGGTGTCGAGAGGAACTGTGGGCCTGTGAAGGAGCCCAGGTTTTCTCTCAGGTGCATTAGGGAATCACCAGAAGGGTGAAGCCAGGGACTAACAAGGCGCCCCAATTATGGTGAGTCCCTGTGACCCCTTTGAGGAGCGTGGACGAGAAGGTTGTTAGGAATTGGGGGTAAGGAAGCTTAGGATTGTGGGCATGCTGACTGTGAGTGATGAAGAGAAGCGTCTGCTCCTCAGAGTAGAGGCCACAGGCCTGGTGATGGCTTTGGACAAACGGTTGATTCCTGCTGTCTCAGTGGTTCCCACGAACACTGAATCAGTGATCACTGAACTTGCTCCTAGAGGAGCAGATGTGAGCCTCCGGCACAACATTTCCATCAGCTGGTCACCACAGAACCTTGTTTCTGTTTAAAGACACCTCATTTAATATGTGTTGTTGACTTATTAGCATTGAACTCGGGGCCAGTAGTGCTGTAATTCATGCCTGGATAAAGCTCATCTAACACGTGTTTTCTCCATAAGGCACACACCACAGCTTTCTGGCACGAAGGAACACTAGCCAGCACTTTAGCACTATTGCTATAATATATAATAAATTGAAATTTCCTTAGAAAAACCAAAGAATAATGCTTCTTTGGGGGTCTGTTGTGAAAAAATGAATTTTTGAAAGCCCAGTGAACATATGACCAGACTCTGGAACACCGTGGATCGCTGTCAGACGTGCTGTGTGAAGCCCAATCAGCCTCTTTTAAGATGCGGCAACGGCAGCTGCCGTCTTCAGTCGGTCAGGACTGCTGCTGCTGAGGACGCCAGGCTGCCAGAGAGGGAAGGTGTTGAGGAAACATTCTCCCCTAAGAACAGGTGAGGGAGACGCACAGGTAAACACAGCTTACTTTCGTTTGATGCTTCTGCCGCTGTTTTAGCCTTAGGTATTATTTCATCTTCTGTAAGGAGAAATCCAAGGCTGAGGGAAGTTTTAATTTGCCAAAGATCCCCAGAAAGTGACTGGCAGTGACAGCATTAGAAAGCTCCCTGATTTTCACTTTTCTGATTATAAGTCTTTTAGAACAATGAAATAATTGAGCTGTAAAGTGGTTAGCCAGGGCAAAGACAAGCATTTAGTAGTAGCATTGTTAGACACGTTAGTAATTTTATTTTTTAAGTTTTCATTTCCAAATGTTAACATTTTACCATGTGTGTTTTATCATATTCTTGATTTCTGTGCGTTTGTATGTGTGTATAAAGTTTCTATGAACTGTTTGAGAGCAAGTTTTACATAAGATGCCCTTGTCCCTAAATTCTTCAGCACATACTTTCTAAAAAACATAACATTCTCTTACATACTCCCATATATCAAATCTGAGACATTAGCATTGACGTGATACTGTTACCTAATTCACAGACCTTAGATGATTTTGCCAGTTGCCCACTGGTGTCCTTTAATAGTAAAACAATCACACTTTAGTTTTATCTCTAGCTGCCTGTAACCTGAGACTGCTGCTCCATCTTTTTTTCTTTATGTCTTTGCCACTCTTGAAGAGCACAGTCCGTTTGCTTTGTAGAATATCCCTCAGTTTGTTTGCTGAACGCTTTGTCATGATCAGGTTTTTGGTCAGGAACATCACAGAAGAGACACTCCTCAGTGCGGCTTACCAGGAAGCACATGGTATCTGTTTGCCCCCATTACTGGCGAGTTAACTTGGATTTCTTGATTAAGGTAGTGCCTGCTGGGTTTCTCCAAATAAAGTCACCAATTTTCTCTTTGTAACTAATAAGTATCTTATGGAGAGATACTTTGAAACTAGGTAAATATCCTCTTTCTCTTCCTTTTTTGATTTGATGTTTCCAAATGGTAATTTCCCAGTTCCAACACTGTCTACACATTGATTGGTTGGCCTTCTACTCTAAGGGTCTCCTGTGGTGGCTCAGACAGTGAAGAATCCGCCTGCAATGCAGGAGACCCAGGTTCAATTCCTGGGTCAAGAAGATCCCCTGGAGGAGAGCAAGGCAACCCACTGCAGTACCTTGCCTGGAGATCCCATGGACAGAGGAGCCTGGCAGGCTGCAGCCCATGGGGTCGCATAAGAGTTGGAAACGATTGAGCAACGAACACACACAGACATTCCACTCTAAGAAGCTTTTCCTTCTGTCCTCCACTCCCTCCATCCACCTCTCCCTCTCAGTGAGATTCGTGGGTTATTTTATGATGATGGCTGGAATCTATTATTATCACTATTTATTTCTGTGCTCACATTGTTCAGATTTGGACAGTGGGATCATCTTCAAGCTTCCCCGCTTTTTTTTTTGTCTTTTTTTCCTTCCTCTGTCTCTCATATTCTTACCGATCTTTGAGTAGTTTCTTTTAGCATAACAAAGGGTGCGTTCCCAGCACCAATCCTGAAATCATACATTTCTCTAGGAAACCTTTCCTTTTTACAAGAATGGTATTTAGAAACCAGAGTCTGGATTTATGACGTGCACATTGGTACCGGAGGGATAGCATTACTTCTGGGCCCGTTCAGTAACCAGAGCCGGGTAGCGTGTGTTGAGTGATCTGTTCCTCTGTTTCTGTATGTGTATGTATGTAACTCTGAGTTCAGTATTGTTGAGACCTGCAATTCTGATGCAGTACCACAGGGTTCATTACAACTTTCCCCTTTTCTGTATTTTCTTTTCCAATGATGGTAAGTTTGACTTTCATTATCTTAAAGATACTTACTTATTTGCTCAGTCCTAGAATACATAATAAGTAGATTCAGAATTTCTAACCTACAGCTGTGGAAAAGCAAACCTACTAACTAAAGTTCAGTATTTGTATGCAGTTCTTTTTGCGTTTAGTTTTGGAGCATACAGTAAAAAGACTGCGTTTTAGAATACTTGGGTTAGTTCTGTTTTTCTCCATCAGTGTTATTTTGGTATTCATGAAAAAAACTGACAGGTTTGTTTTTTCTTTTTGGTTTGTTTGTTTGTAATTAATTTGGAGTTTTCCACCATCTTTGTTTGATTTTACTTTTAAGTTTCAGTAATTTTTGGAATATGAAATTATACTTGTTTTTATCATAAATTAGTGCAAAAAAAATGGGGACTGGGGGGAAGAATTGATGGGTGGTACCTTACTTTGATAAATAAGGTTTAAGGTTTACATGGTCTGATTGGGGAATTTTAGTGCATGTAACTAAAATGCATGTACATGTATGTATGTACAATGCTTGTAATTTTGTGTGCATACAAAGTTTACACTGTGCTTTGCTTTTTAACTTTTTTCCATTTAAATGTTTTATCTTAGAGATGGTTCCATGTCCATACATAGAACTCTTACTATTTTTAAGAGCTGTGTGGTTTTCTATTATACAGATGTATTATATAGACCAGTTTCTATTGATGGATATTTGGATTGTATGTAGCCTTCTGCAACTGTAAAACAAAGATGTAATAATTATCTTTTAATGTACAGTGTTGTGCATATGTATGAGTTATGTCAGACCACTCATATGGTAAAGGAGACAGACATCCTGTTTTGTGGAGAGGGGAGCACCTTAGCAGTCTGATGCAAAAGCAAGTATTTGAATGTGAAGTTATTGATTTCTAAGTTATAATCCAGTTGAAACATAAAACAAATACATGTAAAAATGTTTTAGGTTCATAAAATAATTACTACAACAATTCACAGGAAAATTGCTAGTTAGCTTTACTAAATTGTCATAGTACTGAATTGTCATAGTACATACTAAATTGTCATATTAAAATTAACACTTTTGATTTACACCTGTCATTTGTGATACGAAAAAGGAAGTGCAAACATTGTCACATTGTCTTAGAACAAAGTCAGCTTTTTGTTATTTGCTGTCCACCACAGCCTATAAAGACTAAAGAAACCTAGAAGGATGTGTAAATATACATATTACTTTGGGTGTGTCTAGTAATAAATGCATCTTAAATCTTTGAACTACTTATCCCTATAAGACTGGAGAAAATTATTTTACTATTTCATAGTATTACCTAGAATAATGAATGAAGATTAACTTTGCAGATAAGAAATTTGTAAGCAAAACTGAAATTTCTTAAGCTCATGAGTAACTTGTGCTGTATTATTATTCCATTTTGCACAGTGCCTTGGTAACCTAGCCAAGGATTTTAGGTCTCCTAGTAGTTTTCATCAGATCAGGAGCTGGAAGAATGAGACCTACTTTTGACCAAACATAGATCAGAAAGAACTGGTTTCAGCCGGTTGGTAGGAAATTTAGGGGGGTAGGCGGCAGCAGAATCTGTCTACAATCAACACGGAGCTTCAGCATTTTTTCAGGTAACAAGAGGTTGAACATAGATTCTTTTCCAGTGATAAAAATCAAACAGTAAATATAATGGGACAGGCTATATATATTTTTTAAAATATGCTTTTTGATTTTAGACATGCTTTTTCTTATCTCACAATGTCATTTATATAATTAAATTCAATAAATTTGTTTTTAACAAAATTTACTCATTAAAGTGCATGGGATTTGATTTCCAAGAAAATATCAGGAAAAATGGAAGAAAAAATGGCCTTTGGTTTTTATGTGTTCCTTTCACTAGTATATTCAAGGCTGTAGTATATTTAAAATTGATCATTTATCTTTGTCTACTTAATGGTAAAACAAAAGGATAGATGATTACTAGTGTTTTCTGGAAGATACATTGGTGTATATATATTTTAACTTTCATGAGTAAAACTAAGTTTTGGAGCTGTTTTCTTAATACGTTAAAATTAAGCAAGATTTAATCTCATACTGAAATAATTTACCTCTTTAAAACTTTGTGTGTTAAGATTCCCATATATTCTTTGCTATACCTCCTATATCTCTTTATTCTACTATTGTTGTTCAGTTGCTAAGCGGTGTCTGACTCTTCGCGACCCCACGGAATGCAGCACGCCAGGCTTTCCTGTCCTTCACTAGCTCTGGGCGTGCGCTCAGACTCATGTCCGCTGAGTCAGTGATGCTCTCTAACCATCTCATCCTCTGCCACCCTCTTCTCCTTTTGCTTTCAATCTTTCCCAGCATCAGGGTCTTTTTCAGTGAGTCAGCTCTTTGCATCAAGTGGCCAAGGTATTGGAGCTTCAGCATCAGTCCTTCCAGTGCATATTCAGGGCTGATCTCCTTGCAGTCCAGGGGACTCTTAAGAGTCTTCTGCAGCACCACAGTTTGAAAGCATCAGTCTTTTAGCGCTCAGCCTTCTTTATGGTCCAACTCTCACATTTGTACGTGACTACTGGAAAAATCACAGCTTTGACTATGTGGACCTTTATTTTACTATACAATGTCATTAATTATTCTTGAGCTTTTGTTTTCTTTTACAAGTTCTTCTAGCAATCGCTGCTATTTTTTTGTAACTTATTTCCAAATGTCTTGTTATAATTACATAATGTTGATATAATCCTGTGGTGAAGCTTGAGCTTTCCTCTGATAGCATTCTGGTAGACCTTGGCTTCTCCAGTATCTGCATTAGAGAAGAAACCAGAAAAAGATACTGAAGCCTTCCTGGCAATGAAGAAGTAGTAATTCCTAAGCATCCAAGGAAAAAGATCCAATAAAAAGGATCTAATCAGGAGCCACAGACCTGAAGGTTAATTTGGACACAGTCCACCACACTCTGCTGGTTTGCCGCGCTGAAGGAGCGGAGGGTTCAGACTGAGCGGTGATGTCTCACAGGCCCTTCTTTTGATGGGAAAGCTGACAAGTGTAGAGGTGGTAAGAAGTGACATGGAGAAGAGGTGCCACGGCAGCCCTGATCCCGCTGCAGGCGTGGTGGTTCGTAGGAGACGCGGTCAGATCCGAACGCAGCCCGTGTTCGTGCAGAGCAGGAGAGTCGGTGATGGACAGGCCCGCGCCGAGCTCTGGATGGCCAGGAGTTCCCTTGATACTATTGAGGGATTAGAGCGTCTCTGTGGAGAGGACGTGGGGTGGCGCTGCCCGTAGCTGGGGACTAGAGGAGGGGTAAACAGCCCTTAAACTAGAGCTTGCGGAATCCTATGTGGGACATAAACAGACATGAAAGGAAGTAGAACATAAAAGATGGGTACAAACTGGTACCTCAGGAGTTCCTTAGGGAACCACTCTGAAGATACGTCAGTAGAAAAGTAAGTATTTCGGAAGGACATAAAGTAACGGTTCAGTGAAAGCAATGTTCGGGAAGGTTTATGTTTCTTCCATCATAAGGGCTTCTTAGAATTATGACAAAATGTTCCATTATGTTTTCTAATGTATCACCTGTTAAAATGGTTCTTTGAGTTGGACCTCTGATTCTTTTTAATTGTTTTTTATCTTCAGTTTTATAACTGAGGGAAAATTTGAGAAATTTTTCTTTATACTCTTTTAAGATGTGGAGAATTACATAGAACATTATAGATTTGTGTTTTAAAAAAAAAAAAAAAAGAATGTTAAAGGTTTAAAGGGCCAAACTTCAGGTGTCTGGAAATCTCTCCTATGTAGATTTTCCCAGTACAGTCATATTTCTTGAATTCTCTCCTCTTCTGGATGGCTTTTGTCGTCTCCCTCTAGCTGTGTGTGTGTGTAGTTTTCAGCATAAGGATTTCCCATTGTGCTGTGGAGTGTATTGAATTTGGCAGCAGACAGTCTATAACTAAGGACATCTTGTGTTTCTGTGGTCCAGGCCGACTTTCCTGTCTTAAGTATTTTCTTGGGTGCTGGAGTGTTCTATGGTGAAAAGGCATGGGTAGTCAGTTCAACATTATGGACTTTTTGCTTCCCCCTCAGAACCTGGGTAATCATTTTTGCCCTATTTAGTATGAAAATACCCAGTTAGTGACTGTTGATTCTAATATGTTAACCGAAAATTTGAAGGCTCATTGTGAGTTGACATAGATTAGTCTTGCCAATGTAGCATTATGGTCCTCTTAACGATATTTTGAGCTGTAGTTAGGAGCCTTTTGATGTAGCATTTTTTGGTGTTGATGCTTATAAAAGTGTTCTTTGATATGTATTTTCAGGGAATAAATGAGCTGATTTATAGCAGGGGAAACTATGAGTCAGATTAGCTATTAATAGTTCCTCCTGCAGAAAAATAAAAATACTTAAGAGCATGCATTAATCAATATGCAGTAGTGAACTTTATGTACATTGTAGATAGTTTACCTTTACTGGTATTAATTATTCAGATTTCCTGCCAAGTTATATAGATACATACTTGAGTTTTATGAGAATATGCTTATCTAAAGATTTATTGTCCACTGTATTGCACAAACACTGAATTAGTTTACAAATAATATTGACCTGCATCACTCAGTTCCTCTTCCTATCTCATTGAGTGATGCAGGTCAAAATTTATAAATTAATCTCAAGTAACTTCTTTAAGTACTAAAGCTTTTTTCTTTTGTTTGCAATTTAAACCTATTGTAATTAAAAATTGTTTTAAATGGATATGCAGTCTGATTAATCTAAAAAATAATCAGGGTAAACTTGATGTAATGGCAGAAAGTGGCAGGGATTAATTTTTTATGGGTAATATCAGCAATTCTGGTTTCCTGTTATCTCATAACTTCATATATTCAGAAGCCCCTGGAGCTTTGACCAGAGGTGGATGATGGTAAACCAAGTTGCCATATTTTCCCAAATAGAAACTGTAATTGTTTTTCACATATTGTTGGTATATTTCTTTTAATAAACCTAAAATTAGTCAAAAATTCTAAAAATAAACTTAAGTTTGATAATTCTATCAGTGAACTTAACACATTGTAGCTACCCTACCTGTGATGGTATCTAATAGGATGACCTTTCATTTTCTTCCTCACCGCCTCTCCTTTCCCCTTTTTGTTTTCAAAGAGAAACTGGTAATCTGGGTAGATTCAAGGCATCTTTAAGAGAGAATGTCTTGGGGAGCCCCAAGGAGCTGATGAAGTTGAGTGTGCCTTCCTTGGTGTACGCTGTCCAGAACAACATGGCTTTCCTAGCTCTTAGCAACCTGGATGCGGCGGTGTACCAGGTGGGTGGTGATCAGAGGTGCAGAGTCTTTAAAAGGCATGTTTTATGGTGACAGCATTTTTATTAACCCTTTCTCTCACTGTCAGATATTCTTCTCAGCTCTGTTAACGATACCAGATAGATTTGTCTCGGAGTCTAGTGTTAGCTGAGCTCATTAGCTCCTGCTTGGTTCTCAGGTGACGTACCAGCTGAAGATCCCCTGCACTGCCCTATGTACCGTCTTAATGTTAAACCGGACGCTCAGCAAGCTGCAGTGGATTTCAGTGTTTATGCTGTGTGGGGGAGTCACACTCGTACAGTGGAAACCAGCCCAGGCCACCAAAGTCGTGGTAAGAAACAACATGCTTAATGTGACTAAGCTAGGAAACTTTTTAAGGCCTTACGCAGTTCAGACAGTCATGCTGAGGCATGGAGCTTGATTGTATTTCTTTGAGTGAAAATAACCTTTGCCTTACATATATCCTTTTTGCCCCTTAGGAAAATGTTATTGCTAAGGGGAGGAATACTGGCTTCTTTTTTTAAAGAGGAGAATGTGCATAAAATACGTTAGAGATGGATGTTGTCTTAAACTCAGTATAATGCCCCTCCTTCATTTTATGGATAACAAAATTGAAGTAACTTCAGAGAGAGGAAGTAACTTATCCAAAGTTCCAGTTAATGGCTAACCTGTGACTCAAATTGTGCAAACTCCCACGCAGTGTATATGCTCAGAACTTCTCGGCCTCTTTTACACGTTTTCTCAGAAATACTGGGCAGTTTTCCCCATCTAATCTCCAGGTTCTCCTGCAGTCACAAAAATTCTCGCTTTGTAAATACAGCCGCCGTCAACAGTTGGGCTTGTAGGGGAGTAGCAGTGGTTTTCCTGATAATTGATAACTAAAATAGGGCAAGAGGTGCCTTCACTTCTAACTTTTAGTTCAAGAGTTAAATGTTAAGGTATATACCTGATTTTTTTTTTTTTAAAAAGTATTATATGCTTTAACTGGTTGTTTTCCCAAAGAGAAGTAGGAAGTAGAACAACAGTGGAGGACCTGAAGGTCAGGAGCTTCCTTCTGCATATTTTTCCCAAATGATAGACCATGGGTTCTCCCATCCAAGTACTAACCAGGTCCCACTCTGCTTGGCCTCCAAGATCAGAGAAGTTCACGGTGGTGTGACCGTAGCGGGCCCATGGTCTTTTAGGAGCGGAAGGCAGCCAGGGAGGTATGCAGAGCTTGTGAAAGCAGGAAAAGTCAGCTTTTTACGTACTTTCTGGCCTGGCGGAAGAATTTTTTTTCTCAGAAAGTAAGTTTTAAATTAGTATTTATTGTCTTTACATGATGTTCAAATGTGCTTATATTCTTGGTGACATTTCAAACACTGATCAAGTATGTACTGCATGTGTACTCGGATGTAGACCATTGGAGAAATAATTTGTTTGGGAAGTAATGCAAACACTTAAAAGTTAAATATGAACTTCCAGGACCACTTTACATGTTTAGCAAATGTCCACCTCGCACAGGTAATGCGTATGAAAAGCTTAGTAAACTAAAGCAGAGAATTCGACTGCTGGAGCACTCTAGAAAGTTCTTTCGTATCTTGAACAGAATGCAGCCTCCTGTAACTGCCTCTTGTTCCTTGCTCTCGTCAGAGTAACTCAGACCCCTGCTAGCTCCACATGATGGCCCTTGGAATGTCTGAGAACACTGTCACAAGCCTACCTTCCGTGTCTTTTTCTGTCCCCTGTTGAGAGGACCTGTTTCTTCCTAGAATGTGCCTTCTGGGGACTCTGTGACCCCTGGCTTGTCCCCGCGCTGCCTTGTACTTCTTTTCTAGATGCATTTATCCATTGTTTTTCCTCGGTGTGTCCCCAAAGCTCATACCATCTCCAGACGTTGACTGAATAGCGTGCGTTGTGTTGGTGGTGGTTGAGTAGCTAAGTTGTGTCCGACTCTTGCGACCCCACGGACTGTAGCCCGCCAGGCTCCTCTGTCCATGGGATTCTCCAGGCAACAACACTGGAGTGGGTTGCCATTTCCTCCTCCAGGGGATCTTCCCGACCCAGGGATTGAACCCGGGTCTCCTGCATTGCAGGCAGATTCTTTACCAACTGAGCTGAGTTGTAGTTCGCTAATTACCTCTAGACTTGTTCCGTCAGCCTAAGGTTGTATCAGGGTTTTTTTTTTTTTTTTTGGTTGGAGGTGGCTATCCATTCTATAACTGATTATATAACCACATGTAGCTGTTTCACGCACACACACAGTTTTTCTCAGATGTGATTTCTGCAGCAGGCTTCTAAACCGAAGTGCAAGATGTGTTTATATTTATTAAGCCCATCTTGTTAGCTTTGGGTTAACGCTCAAGCCTCTGAGGTCTCTGCATCCCTTTACTGGTCATTAGCTTTTCCTGAAATGTTGTTATGCTTTCTGCAGATGCAACACGCATGTCTCCTGGATCTTCACTGAAAAGTTTAGACAGATGGGATCAGAGTTCTGAGGACATGCCTTTAGATCTATTTTTTTCCCTCTTAAGAAACATTTGTTATCCCTCTCAGTTTTCATGAATCAGGAATTCAAGGGTGCCTGAGCTCTGGCCTCTTTTAGACATTCTGGCTTGAGGGGTCTCATAAGGGGTTGCAGTCAAGATACCAGCCAGGCCTGCAGGCAGCTGAAGACTTGCCAAGGCGCATTCATATGCCTGGCTGGTTGGTAGTGGTGGTAGGTCTAGCTTGGTTTTATTCTGTTAATTAGCACTTTGCTACATGAGCATTCACTCAGCTATGAATAGAACTAGTTATCCTCCCTCCATTTCTCTGTCTTAGTAACAAAAATATTATGCAAATCTGTCAGATTTCTTACTGAACATTATTTCTGTGGAATTCCCCTCATCAATTAACTAGGAATCCTTTCAGTAAGACAGTTTGGTGTGTCGTCGTCTTATGGAAGCCACACCATTTGTGTGTGTGTGTGTGTGTGTGTGTGTGTGTGTGTGATGACCATTGGACTTTTTAAGCTCCACAAGTCATCTGTGGTGTGATTTTGCTTGTATTCAGTAACAGTAACAACACTGCAGTCAACACTAGTTATTAGCAATGTTCTAACTCACATTAACTCACTTACGCGCACACCAATCATATGAGATGCGTGTCTTTATTTCCATTTTCATATGAGGAAACTGATAGGCAGAGAAGCTTAGCAGTGGGTCCACAGCTCACGCTTGCTTGAGCCCAGGCAGTGTGGCTCGAGTCTGTGCTTTTGGTCAGTGTACTGGCCTGCCTTCAACGTCTGAAGCTGCTGTTGATAATTTCTGCAGCTTTTCCTTCTCTCTGCCTATCTGAAAATCAGGACAGTATTTGCCAATTCAGATTTTCTGGCACAGTTTCCATGCCCCAGTAATCTTCACAGATGTAGTGAACACACCTTGACTGGTACTGTTCTTGGTCAAGAGGCTTCTGAATTTAGGTGGGTGTTTTTATGATAGCAAACCACACATCTTGGACTTAACTCCCCATTCATTCATTCATTTAAAATCATTATTCACAGAGAAAGTGGAAACTAGATTTGGGTAACTCTCATTTTCTTGCTAACAGTACGTCATATAGCCAAAGAAACACTTTTTTCTTCTCTTTTAAAGGCCTTCTTCAAAGTTTTATAGTATTTTTGCAAGCCTCCACTTATTCTGAGCTTTCAATTTTTTTTGACACTAAAATTCCTGGTTGGTTCCTCTTGGTTTTGTATACTGTAGGTTTAATTTTTTTTCTTAGTGTTCCTATAAAATAAGAATTCATCAAAGATGCCCTTAACTAGTGACATCTGACTTCTTAAGCCCAGAGAAGCAGTCAGTGTCTGTCACCATTTTTGCTAACGGTAGAGATTAAACCGGCAGAAAAGCCAAGAATTTGCCAGACATTGTATTTAGTAGCCTGAGCTTTCTAGTGTCCTTCCATTATTTTTTTCTCATTTCTATGCCAGTCTTATAGTTTATATTAGGAAAGCATCCATGTTTATCCATTGTAGTCTATAGCAGTGGTTCTCGAAACATCAGTGTACATCAGAATTAACAGGAAGGTTAAACAGATTTTGAGGGTGGAGGCTAACAGTTTATGATTCAGTAGGTCTGGGGAATGCCTGTCAATTTTCATTTCTAACAGGTGACGCTGCTGCTGCTGTTGGTCCAGGGACCATACTTTGAGAATCATTAGTCCATAATATCTTCTATTTCTTCTTTTATCTTCACGCAGATATTTTCTGTCTCAGGTCCTTAAAGTAACACTCTGCTTTATCAGGCTTATTTGTTTTGAACAAGCTGTGTGCTTGTCACATTACAGTCATGTGTCTCAACCCTTAGTTCCTGAGTGCTCCACTCAGATAACACTGATCTCTGAGCAAAGACTGATGAAGGCTCCTGAGGGTTAGTTTAGGAAAGAGGAGATAAAGTTGAAACAATAGGTAGGGGGTCCATATGCCTGCATCTGTTAGCAAAGTATTATGAATATATATGCATGTCAGTCTCTCACATTAATGAACTATTTAAGAATCAGAGCTGTGTATCAGCTTCCTCTTTATTCATTTACTTTATAAAATAGTGTATATGGTATGTAGAAGTCATGCTATTAATATTTGATAAAAATTCAGTAAAGCTGGAAATCTCACAAGTCCTTTATCCCATAGGTGATAGGGAATAACACAAGTCAAAGTGTCGTCACTTCCATGATTGACCCTATAAGGGCCTGAGTTATGGTGGTGTCAGAAGTTAAAGTTAAGTGGGGGCTGCTGCTTGCCTGCTAAATTGCTTCAGTCATGTTCGAGTCTTTGTGACCCTGTGGACTGTGGCCCAGCAGGCGCCTCTGTCCGTGGGATTCTCCTGGCAAGGATGCTGGAGGGGTTCCACGCCTTCCTCCAGATCTTCCCAACCCGGGGAGCGAACCCGTGTCTCTTACGTCTCCTGCCTTGGCAGGCGGGTTCTTGACCACTAGTGCTGCCTGGGAAGGCCGACAGGCGGTTCAGTTCAGTTCACTCACTCAGTCGTGTCCGACTCTGCGACGCCACGAACCGCAGCACGCCAGGCCTCCCTGTCCATCACCAACTCCCAGAGTTTACTCAAACTCATGCCCATCGAGTCAGTGATACCATCCAACCATCTCATCCTCTGTTGTCCCCTTCTCCTCCTGCCCCCAATCCCTCCCAGCATCAGGGTCTTTTCCAGTGAGTCAGCTCTTCGCATCAGGTGGCCAGAGTACTGGAGTTTCAGCTTCAGCATCAGTCCTTCCAATGAACACCCAGGACTGATCTCCTTTAGGATGGACTGGTTGGATCTCCTTGCTGTCCAAGGGCCTCTCAAGAGTCTTCTCCAACACCACAGTTCAGAAGCATCAATTCTTCAGCACTCAGCTTTCTTCACAGTCCAACTCTCACATCCATACATGACCACTGGAGAAACCATAGCCTTGACTAGATGGACCTTTGTTGGCAAAGTAATGTCTCTGCTTTTTAATATGCTGTCTAGGTTGGTCATAACTTTCCTTCCAAGGAGTAAGTGTCTTTTAATTTCATGGCTGCAGTCACCATCTGCAGTGATTTTGGAGCCCCCAAAAATAAAGTCTGACACTGTTTCCACTGTCTCCCCGTCTACTTCCCATGAAGTGATGGGCTATGCACAGTTCTGTGCTCGGGTGCCGCTGTTATGAAGAAGGCGCACGTGGTTATCAGGCAGTCACTGTGGCTGTGATCTGACTGATATGTTTTTAACTTCAGTACTTTCGTTTGTCCCCGGGTGGCATTTGTTTGGTCCTGTCTTCTATAGAAAAGCTGTGTCTGATGATGACACGTACTTTCGGTATAAACAGAGTTTTGTATTCGTTTGTTTGGTCTCTTGGATGAGTTGTATTTTTAGTCACTAAGAATAACTTTTAAAACATTACTATTGCAGGTGGAACAGAATCCACTGTTAGGATTTGGCGCTATAGCTATTGCTGTATTGTGCTCAGGATTTGCAGGTAAATCATAAAAGCACCACTTGACTCAGTTGTCAAATTGTTTTTCTAGGGAGCACGTAGTAGTGTTTAACTCAGCTTAGATCTCAGTCCTTACTCATTTTTGCAGTTATGTAAGAATGTGTTTGTCATCGTTGACTATCCCTAGTCCACCTAAGAACCCCAAAATAAATGAAAAAAGACCTCTGAAAATGGAATAAGTTAGCCATCAGAAAGCTCAAGTACCTCTTTGTATTTTTCTGGCACTGACCTCAGGCTAGATTCGGCTGCTTTAGGTTGCTAGTTACCAGCTTGCTATCTGTATTTCCCTGGTAATCTCAATTTCTTCCTCTGCTTCAACAGATTAGGAATTATGGAGTAGGGAGGAAAGGGAGGTGGCAAATACCTCAGAAAACCTAGTACCCAGAAGTAAGCGCCAAAAAGGGAGAGAAGAATCAAAACCACTAACATCAGATAAAAATGGAATCTGGACTCACATGTGTAAGGGAAAAGCAATCCATCACTGAATCAAGAAGAGACAAAAGTATGAATGTTAAGTGCAATGTAAGAAATGAGATGTTTTAGAAATAGTTCCAACAGAGAAGAAACTGAAAGGGTATGTTAGTTATAGCTATACATCTTTATTATTTATTTGTGGTATTTCAAGAGTTAAGACTATTTTTTTATTTTATAGTACTTGACTTTTGACTAGGAAAGTAATCTTTTTCTCTTCTAGTCATCTGATAAGAGGGGAAGATCTAAATTTAGGAATAAACTTAATGACAGCATTGTGCTAGACTTTTATTCTTAACAAATCAGAAACAAAAATTGACTTACACTCTAAGTAACACACTGTTTGATTTTTAGCACTGTTTTGAACAGTTAAAGTGTGTCCAGCATTCTGTTTAGTTCAACCTCTCAGGATACAAGTGAGGAAACAGAAGGTGGTTTAATACCCCTCTATGCTTGGAGTAGAACTGAACAGTTAAATGGCTCTTCCAGATGAGGAAAATCAAAGTTAGAAATAGGAGTAGCCATTATGTTTGTTTCCATTCTCTGGCTCTTTCCAACATGGGTTCATCAAAAAAAAAAAAAGCCTTGGTTTTCATTTCATTTTAGCTGATGGGTACTCTAGTGGCAGAGTCTCTAGCGTTTGTAACAAAACTCTTTAATGTCCTTGTTGAACACGCGTTCATTTTAAGTTTAGAACTTATAGCTGTGCTGTGTGGCTTCTTGAGGGAGAAGTTACGTGCTCTTCTGGAGTACTTAAAAAGCTATGGATCATCAACCGCAGAAAAACGCACATATACACAAAACATACTGTCTAGTTAGGGAATTCATGTTCCTTCTGACAGTGTGTATAAACTTGGCCTATGGACCCCTGTTTTAAAGGGAAGTGGCTTCACTCAGCAAGTTCTACTTAAATTTTATTTTGGTTGTGTTACTTATTCTGAAAAAAATTCCTGGTGGTGATTATATAGGTTGTTTTGCAAAGTGGAAAGTATTCATCACCAAGCAGATACCACAGGAGTATGATTAAGATAATTGAGTCTTAACAATATAGTTTTCTAGCTGACCAGGCCAAGTGTTTCAGTGGCAATAGTAGACAGCTTTGGTGATCTAGCTCACTGCTGTCATAAAGGCAGAAACTTAACAATATTAAGAACTTCCTATTAAATGTGGGTTAGAAAGCTCCCTCTTGGTTATTAACTCTATTTCTGTAAAAATACAGATTGGTGATGTTCAGTATGCCATGTGACATAACCAGCACCATAAACGTGCATTAAATTAATGTGTGAAATGTTTTGTTTCCTAAACCATATACTTCATATCTTTAGATTTTTATTCTAAATGAAAGACATTTTAATTTCTAATATCTATTTCATATTTGCATACTTAATTTTCTTTCAGGAGTATATTTTGAAAAAGTTTTAAAGAGTTCAGACACTTCCCTTTGGGTGAGAAACATTCAGATGTATCTATCGGGGATTGTTGTGACATTAGTTGGCGTCTACTTGTCAGACGGAGCCGAAATTAAAGAAAAAGGATTTTTCTTTGGTTACACATATTATGTCTGGTTTGTCATCTGTAAGTATCCAGGAATTAAAGGTTCTAGGTAGATTAAAAAAAAAATTAACAATATAATAATATATATTATGTAATATAGTATATATTATATTATAGAATATATTATATATTATGTAATAAAAGTTAGATGTCATTTAAGCCTTTATAGCATTTTTAAATTGTTCCTTTGATACTGAGAATACCAGCTTGAAAATGTAATTTTGATTTTATTGACTTACTTTTGTGGCAAAGCTATCCCAAAGCAATTTTTGCCTTCACAATCAGAAGTACCTAATGTGTTAGCAATAAGTGTGTACAGTTTAGTAGAGTACATAGCCCTTTGGGCATCTGAAAATGTTTTGTAGGAACTACGACTCAACTTTTAGTACAAACTCTCAGATGGCTGCTTCTAAGGAAAACAGCATTTTCCTAGGTAAATTAGTATGGCATCTCTGAGGATGAAAAGTGCCCCACCGTCATAGAATGTTTCACTTGAGTGTTAAGACTTTCTTTCTTTCTGTCCACAAGTGCTCGCCAGTGTTGGAGGCCTCTACACGTCCATTGTGGTCAAATACACAGACAACATCATGAAAGGCTTTTCTGCGGCAGCTGCCATTGTCCTTTCTACCGTTGCTTCAGTGATGCTGTTCGGGTTACAGATAAGTATGTCTTAGTTGGTACTGTAGGTTTTTGACAGGGAAGAGCTTCTCACTTCCTTGGTTCATCGTTTATTAAGTATGGCAGTTGCTTCCAGTGTTTACAGACATTGCTTAGTTTCGCTGTCATTTATCCCAGAAGTGCAGCAGCTCATATCTGTGTGGAATGTGGGGTTCTCAGGACTCAGGTTACTTCAGTGGGTCCAGAGCTTAAACCGAGGGTGTTACTTCTATATGAGAGTGAGCAGGCCACTCAGTAGGAAGAGCATTTCTGCAGGCAGGGCCTTCCTGCTCCGCAGGCTCACATACAAGGCCGCTCAGGTGCTTCCGCGTGAGTGCAGTGTGACAGCAAAGGAGCAGAAGGGCCTGAGCAGGTGGGTCCTTACCACAGGGACTGCAGTAAACTGGGCTTGTTTTTTGAGGGAAGAATAGTAAAACTTCTTTCATTTCCCCCTTAGCTTGTACCTTCCTGTTTTAGACTTGGGTATAAACTGCTTTTGAAACTACAATCCAAGTCTAAATTTTCTTTTATAAAGCTATCTTTTATTTCATTTAATATGTAAAATAAGAAATTCATTACTGTAGCTGGCATTCTGGCACCTCCTTTATGCTTGTCCTTCTAGTATAATTTTCCCTAGCCATATCCACTATTAGTTGTCTTCTGAATTATTTAAGCAGAGATACTGACTTACCAGTTATACCATAAACTAATAAATGAGGAAAATCTGTCAAATATCAACATTAAGTAAAAGAGTCAGATCTGGCCTACGTTTACATTTCATTTTAAAACTGACTTTTGTTATAAATGCAAATAGAAGAACATCAGTATCTTAGGAAAAAAATTGATGGTATGGTTCAAATCTTGCTTGTGCCATTTATTAGCAGAACAGCCTTGGGGAAGTTACCTAGCCCATGTCTCCGTTTCCGTTTCTGTAAATAGGGAACAAGATCACCTGTCTCCTAGGGTTATTTTAGGCGAAGTGCTTATTAGAACAGTGCCTGGCACACAGGTGTTCTGTATAAAGCCAGTTGCTTACCATTTCTAGGCCCTACCCTAGATGTTCTATTTAATTTACCCTCTCCCCCCCCCCTTTCTGAAGGAAAAGCTAGTCTTTCTTAGTTAGGGATGAATTAAAATCCATGGCTCGATGTCATTTCTCTGCATGACATTTTTTTTTTAAAGATATAAGACTCTGCCATTGTACTCCCTAAGATAGAATATGGCTTAGTTTTGAACAGAATGTACAGTTTGACACAAAGATTGAGTTATATAATGCCTACTTTGGGCAAGTAATTCAGTTATGTCCTGATTTTCAGAATTAAGATTAAAAAAAAAAGGTTAGCAGAAAATATGTTTCCTTATTAAAATAAATCACCACCTCATATGCTCTTTAGGAATCCTCAAAGGTTTGAATCATTAGTCACCTAACTTTCTGAATTTGCCAACTACCTCTTACTCTAAACTTGAACAGGTTTCTAGTGTCATGGAAAATCCACGTTCCACTGCTCTTTGAGTCAGCATATAGGGATGTTGGTATGCTCTTGGTCAGTGACCCCAGACAGTGATACGTGTGTTCGTGAAAAGTATGTAGTCAGTGACTGTCACTCCCTTGACCTCACCACTTTGTTTTGTTTGGTGTGGGGGGCGGTGCTCCAATTGATTACTTTTCTAAACCTTACCATCAAAATAGAGAACACTTAAAATTTATTTTCCGTACAATCTGATAGTGTAAGCCCACAGTTGAAAGTCTTCAAAATTTTAAACTGATCATCGTGATGTAGTTTTAAGGGCACAAATACAGATTAAGCTTTTTTTTTTTTCCTTTCCAGCACTCACCTTTGCTCTGGGTACACTTCTTGTCTGTGTCTCTATATATCTCTATGGATTACCCAGACAAGACACTACGTCCATCCAACAAGGAGAAACAGATTCAAAAGAGAGAGTCATCGGTGTGTGACGTTAGCCTCAAAAGAGATTCCTACTAAGACTAAACCATTTATATTAAACTAGAGCCTTAAGTCAATTTCAGAAGGTAGATTTAAAAAACAAGAACTGGTCTAAGAATTAAGAAGAAAGCTATGTGAATGAGTTTTAATGTGACCTGTTTGGAATCAACCTGTTTTAAGAATGAAGGATTTTTATTATTGTATATATAACAATGTACATACAATAGTATGGAGACGATGTGGTGTTTAAAAAAAAAATCATGCGAGGCTGCAATATTTGATTAGTGAGGTCTGGGGTTATGTCACAGGTTAAAGTGCCAAGGCCGTTTCTGTACTAACTGTTCTCTTGTTCGGGTACCAGGGGGGAAGGGCTGACCCCTCCTTGTTCTCCAAGGCATGTGCAGTATTCAGTCCCCGCAGCAGTGAAGACCTAGCTCTTTTCTTACAAAAGGGAGGCAAAAACGAGACAGGCTAGCTCAGAAACTGACTGACTGAGTAACTTCTCAAACTGAATCCATCTAGAAACTCAGACGGCGATGTATGGGCGGTGACTGAATGCCCCTTTAAGTGCTGGCTCTGTGCCACTCATTGTCTGGACTTGTATTTCTTTGCTATTAAGGATATACTTTTCTTCAAAAAATATTTCTAATGTCACTTTTGTACTTTTTTAAATAAAGTATGTAACTGTTGGGCTCTCAATAATTTGTGAAATTTCAGTGTTTTTTAAAAAAAATTTCTATGATATGGGAAAATTCAGCAATAAACTTAATTTATTATATGAAATCTGTTTGCTCACTACTTGTATTGTAGATATGACCATTAAGACAATGCTTAAGCATAAACACAAGCCCAAACCATTAAATTTTCTACTTTCTATATGCGAACTTTAATCAAGTTGCAAAAAGGGCTTATATAAAGAGACTCTAGCTAGCATTAAACAACAACAGAAGGAATTTGTGAAGACTACAGGGCTCTAGGCTATAGGAATTAATGTACATTTCTTTCAGGGAGCTGCTTTTTCAAAGACCTGGCTCTAAAAATCATTGCCCCTGTGTCATTTTACTCAAGATTCAAATACTAAGGAAGCTAGGAATACTAAGGATCTGGGAAGGGGAATGTTTTTTCAAAGAGGCGGGGGATACTAGACCTGTAAAACATGTCCCAACTTAACGTTTTTATTCCATGGCTGATTTATGCTGAAGAAATATTGATACTTTACGTAGAGAATTAGCAATCTGGAAGCTAATTCACTTAAAATTGGAGTCTTTTCTAGGATTAACAATGTATATCATACTTGCCAATATAAAACTAAGCTCACTCAACTAAAGAAGCTTTAGTTCATGCTAATTGGCCTCTCTATGCATAAAAATAGACTGTCATTGGTATTCAGAAGACTTCTAGTAGCAATAGTTAGAATAAATTTTAGCAGATCAGAATGGAAATTCTCAGGATAGCTGAACCTATCAAACAGATCACATCCTACTCATGTTCCCTAAGCAGGAAAATGTACTTAACAATATGCAGATACACGAAACTGGGAAACTCCATTCCAAATATGCTTTAATGGACTAATTTACAAAGATCCTAAGTCGGTATCTGTAAAGTAATTCCTTGTTATTCAAATGTATTCAGTGCCCCAGTTCATGTAGTGTGCCAAGAGTTACCTGTACACAGCAATGAAAAGATAAGTACAAGATCTGTTCTCTGGAAGTAGTCAGCTGTATCGGCAAAAAAGCTTAATTTTGGTCTCCCTAAATTTATGAAGAACACTCATGATCCTAAGAAAACTGAAGTTTTTCTCCACAAGTTTAAAAAAAAAAGTAAGAGTTTCTGGATGAATGGCATAGTAAGAAACCTCAAGCCAGAACGCCCCTCGCCCCACAAACACACACACATCGGCAGGCAGAACAGTCTCACTGAGAAGTAACTGGAAATGAGCAAAGGGTTGTCCAGCCGAGGCTGTAAGGAGGAGCCACACAGAACCAGCAGGGAGGGCGGAGAGGCAGCAGTCTGCTGCCCCGGGGGGCTCGGAGGAAGGGCGATCACACGGGTGGAGCATCCTCCCTGGGAGGGAGCAGTTCACCAGGCATGCTGGGCAGCCCAGCCCTGGTCAGACACAGCCAGCCCCCTGGGCTGGTCGAGGCTGGGGCCGCCCCGGTGCCTCTCGAGTGGGGTGTGTGCGCCCGTGCAGACAGCAGGCCTGTAACTGCCTGTTGGTGGGAAGGTAAGTGGGCGCAGCTACTGTGGAAAACAATGCGGAGGTTCCGCAAAGAACCAAAACGAGAGCTGTGATCCAGCAAGTCTACTCCTGGGTATATATCCAAAGAAAAACAAAAACACCAAAAAGCTACATGCCCCCTCCCCACCGGTGCTCACAGCGGCATTGTTTGTAAGCAAAAACATGGAAGCAACAGTATCCAGCAACAGAAGATGTGCATAGACATGAATATCAGCCATAAAGAAATGAAATTCTGACATTTTCAACAACATGGATGGGCCTAGAGTTGTTATGCTTAGTGAAATAAGTCAGAGAAAGACAGATACTCTTGTCATCACTTATATGTGGAATCTCAGAAATAATACAACAGACTCACAGATCCAGAGAACAAACTAGTGGTTACCAATGGGAAGTGGGGAGAAGCAAGAAAGGGGTAGAGCTTAAGAGATACAAACTACTATGTATAAAACAGGTAAAGAAGAAGGATATATCGAGTTGCACAGGGAAATACAGTCATTTTGTATTAACTTTAAATGCAGTGTAATATATAAAAACAGTGAATCACTAGGTACACCTGAAACTAATGTCACATTGTAAACCAACTGTACTTCTATTAAAAAGCAAAAACCCCTCAAGCCAGAGTTTAAACTCTAGCCCTTTGTCTCCAGTAGACCAAAGTGACTTTAAAAAGACTTCACTTAGTTTTATAGAAGTCTGTTTAGTACTTATTGACCATGAGGGAACTCAGATGATTTTTTTTTAAAGATAAAGATTTAATAAGTTGACAAATCACTTAATAATATGTAGACAATAAAATACAGATTCTGACACAGAATAATAGTTTCAATTCTATTCTAAATGGCAAGGCATATAAGAATAGATAACTAGAATTTAGTATTTTAAAAGCAATTCAATTAGAAATTACATTCTACATACAGGTGTTATTCCAAGAAGTTTCATTCCATTGGCTAGGACTGAGCGGACAGCTCTGAAAAGGTGAAGTCTGGCCTACAAAATAAATCAAAGAATGATCAAAGGTCAATTCAGTAACAGGCTAACTGTAACTGAGTAAGTAAAATTGCTTTTAGAAGTAATTCTAACATTCTTCTAAATTAAAGTAGGAACAATATCTCCAAGTGCCCGAGGGTTGGCTGTGAGCAAAGAAAGACAAATTCCTAGAATTTGTTCGGGAAAACTGGTACTCAGGGTGGTGGGGTGGGAGTGACGGTCACACCGTGAAGCAGAGCTTCAGACGAGGGGAGCTCGCCACTCACTGGACGCAGGAGCGTGTGTCTGTGGTGGGAAGTAACAGTGACTGTTACAGCCTAACTCAGTGACTGCCTGAGCATCCGAGCAGCTGCCGCCGTCTGACGACAGGGTGCTGCTCCAGGAACATCTACCAGACTGACTCAGTGACCACAGGCTGAGGACGCCAGAGACAACAGGGAGAAACGACGCGACGTACCCCGGCCACCTCGGGAGGACTGCTTCTGACGTGCAGCGTCCTGTGAGCCACCGCGGCGAGATGGCTGAGAGAGGAGAGACCGGGGTCAGGACCAGCGGGAGTGACCTGTGAGCCCGACATCTCGCCTCACCCCCTCAGTTCAGACAGGTCAAGGCCCAGGGCCACTGAAGGATATTTCCAAAGCTGCAGGGATGAGGCTGAATTCACTGCTTGTCACTAACTGGCAAAGTGAAACAAACCAAACTCCAGACTTAGAGTTTTGGTCCTGGTTCCACTATTAGGGCTTCCCTGGCAGCTCAGACGGCAAATATCTGCAGTGCAGGAGACCCAGGTCAGATCCCTGTCGGGAGGGTCCCCCGGAGGAGGGAACAGCTGTCCCCTCCGACATTCCTGCGTGGAGAATCCCATGGACAGAGGAGCCTGCTGGGCTACAGTCCCCGGGGTCGCAGAGAGTCAGACACGACTGAGCGACCAACACTAATGCTACTGTTGATAATGCTGGGTGCTATGATTACAATTTCGTTTTCTTTAAGGTTATGATTTCACTGTTTTATAAGTATAGGGGATTATTTTCTAATATTAGCTTTCCTTTACTTAGGCATCCCTCAGGATGAGATGTGTAACAGCCTGGCCTGTCTCCTCTGTATAGTGAGGTGGTGGCGTAGGACTAGTTATCAGCCCATTCTGCACACACTGGCCACTCTTAAAGTATTTTTTCTGTTTACGTTACGGCAGCAAGAACAATACTGTGCCAGAGAAATGATGCTTATGACATTGGTTTTAATGATTAAGTGACAATAGAGATTTTCTGGCTTCTTCATGTCTATATGTCTAAGTGGAAATTAAAAGAAAACAAAAACCTGTAAATCTGGGGAAGACAGGTAGAAAGCATGGTCAAGAAAAAGTCCCAGTAAATCTGATTTCAATAAATCTTGAGTGAAAGCAAATACTTCCTTTCTTAAATAGCTTTATAAGAAGATACAACTTTGTTGCTGTAAGAGTCAACCTCTATTTAGAGTTTCTAAAACCAGCACTGCGAAACTTCTATCAAAGGGTCACCTACTCGCTTTCCAATTCATCCTCTACCCTCGATCAGACTGACTTTCCTGTGCCTCTGCTTAGAACCTTTTTATGGCCCTCACTGTCCCGAGCATGAGCCGCAACACTTCAGGACACAGCCAGAGGCTGCGGGTGGCTTCTCGTTTCCCCCAGAGCTGCCTCTGCAGTGCTCTTCACGCATCGCGTTCTCGCTCAGCTCTGGGCTTTTCCTTCTCTGCCACCTTGTTCCTCCTGACTCACATCTACACCCCTCCTCTGAGAAGTCCGCTCTGAAATCTCGAGGCTGGCTGAGAGCCCTAACGTCGGCCCTCATGTCCACTCTGTCCTAACATGCACCCTTTGTGCCCGTCCACGATGTAGCTGTTGGTTCCCGTTCACTGGACAGCAGTGACAGGACCTTCAGTCACTGAGTGAACGGACATGAACTGCTAACGTGCAAAGAGGAAGTGAGAAGCCCTGGGACCTAAAGTGTAATTGTTCAGGCTGACAGACTTGTCTATGGGAAGCCTTTAGATGAAAGAAAGGTCCTTTGTCATATCAGGTCTCAAACACTTAATGCCTGAAAATAGCAAGTTTATAAAGTACCTTAGAGTCAGAAGGTAGCTGACAATGTGCGTGGGCTGAAGGTCCTGAGATGACCTATAAAGCACCTCGTCGAACCTAAAAGAAAGAGGAGAGGAGTGGGCGGCAGGGAAGGCTGGGCACGTATTACACTCAGCTAAGATGCTAAGACAAAGAGAGTGAAAGGTTGACTTGATATCATTAGCGGTATTAGACATATGAAAAACAACCTGTGTAAATTTGAAGGTGAAGGCACATTTTTCTTTCTTACAAATACCTCCATGGCAGGTACTTTTTAAATTATCTTGAAATCCTGTGGGCCTAGCCTAAAGCAAGGACTTAAATCATAGCTGTTAAATGTACACAGGCTCCAGCCATGTTTAGGAACATAATCGAGGAGAGTCTTTTCACTGCCAAGAAAACCAGGTTGGCTTATTTTTTTCCTCAAAGTAAGCCAAATGTAAGTAAACTAACCCCTCTTCCCAGGAAAGAACCGCAGACCACTGTGTGGCAAAAAGAGAAAACGCCCTTGTTGCTAAGCACCCACATCCCTTCCAGGTCTCCCCGAGATCATCAGTCTCTCCTGACAAGCATGGCTTCACCGATGATGCCGGTGCGGGCGCAGAGGCATGGCCCCCTGCCCCCTATATCTGAGGCTTCACCGGAGCCAAGAGCAAATGAAAGGCTTATGGTCTCAGGGAAGGTGCACAAGGGCAGGGACTTGCCTCCACTCATCACAGAGGGTGAGAAGATGATCGTTTCTGAAACGTAAAAGGTTATGCTTTCACCAGGCTTTACGTTCTCATACTGTGATCTAAGGGATGTTACGCATCTGGGCTGATTCAACGGTGATGCTATTTTTAAAGCCTCAGGATCAGCCGTGAGCACGCCCTCTGTCTGCTCTCTAAAGGCAGGCGCTCACTCTTTGGTCACATCTTTGGAGAAGGGCTGTGTGCAGTCACTGGCCTGTTCACTTCAGTGGTCAGCAAATGACGACAGTCCCTCACGGAGCAGCAGCAGACGACCTCGTGAGGACCCCATACCTGAGAAGATGCTGGAGAATGGAAACAGACTGCGGCTCTTGTAAGCAGGCAGTGTTGAAGTCATTGAGATAGCCGCATCCAAAAGTCTCTTCCAGACTGTTGTCAGAAGTTTAAACACAACAAAGGATTAAGCAAGTCAGCTGGGGTACGAGTAATTGCAAGTAAGGAACATCATCCCAGCATGCATACTCTCATTCTCCTTAATCTAGTCCTAGACTCGGAAGCTAACATTGTTTGACTCGATGCCTCAATTTTTCCTAAATCTGTTTCTTCATCTGAAAATGGAGTATATTCCTTGGCGGGATTATTCTGAGTGCTAAGTAAGGTAATATACAGGAAAGCATTGTTACATAGGTGTGCAATAAATGAATGTTCAAAAAACCTCTCAAGATCCACATATAACAGGAGGTCCACCGGACTTCACCTAGCTTTGAATGTCAGATGTGGGAGAAGTGCAGAAAACAGCGCCTTTGGTCTTGGAATCACTCCACCCAGGCCTCACCCTGAGGAGGCCAGAGCCATCCTGTACTCCCCCGCGGCCCGTGTCACCTGTGGAGGCGGGCGTGTGTGTACTGCAGGAAGACTCCCGTGTCCCCGCGGCTCTGGAAAACACGATCCCAGCTGAACTGGTAGTCAGACAGCAGGAAACCTCTGAAGTCCTAAAACACAGGAAACCTTCAGCATGCGGAGTCGTCGCAGCACCCATTCAAAGGCTCTCCCCCGCCCCGGAAGCAGTTTCCACAGACCTGAATGATGAGGGCTGCGAGTCCCACCTGCTCTGCTGTCTCCTGGGGGTTCTCCAGCTCTTTGGTCGCTGAAACGGACAGAGGTAGCTGCGGTCACCTTGCGTGAAACTGGACAAGACCCAGGGCTGAAGTGCAGGTGCGCTGCGTGCTAAGCTGCTTTAGTCGTGTCCACTCTTCAGTCGTAGCCCGCCAGGCTCCTCTGCCCGTGGGGTTCTCCAGGCAAGAATACTGGGTTGAGTAGCCATTCCCTCCTCCAGGGGATCTTCCCAACCCAGGGATCAAACCTCTGTCTCTTATAATGGCAGGCGGGTTCGTTCCCACTAGCGCCACCTGGGGAAACCCGCCAAAACGTATGTGGACAGCATCAAGAACAAACGGGCACAGTGGGTACTTGACTCTCCTAATTTGGGCAGACTTAACTTTGATAATGATGTTTCCCAAGCCTTCATTAAAAGGGAAGAGACATGATTTTTCTTACAAATATCCCATGTAAGACATTAGACTTCTTTACTTCTGTTCCTTCTTTTTCCAAGGGTGAAGCTTACACAAAGCCAAGAGACTTGTGACTTGCTTCAGTTGTGGAATACAGGAACTCTGCATGATCACTCCAGCTGTGGCGTGACGATGCTGGAGCTGCCTGGGCAAAGAGGCTCGGGGTGTATCGATTCACATTACTGAACCAAACCAGAGCCAAGTAGCAAGCACCAAACCCTGGAGCCCTCAATTAGTGAAGCTATTTTTGACAAGGTTAGTGAAAGTTCCAAGGAGGGATGGTCAGAATAAATCACACTGCACTAGAAGTCCAGCAAAACAGAAGAGTGGACGTAAGTTACGCCTGTAACAAAACAATGAATTTACTCTTAATAGAAGCCATGTTCTGTAGCATCCTCAATCGAATCTCATTTAGAACATCTTCCAGAAAAGTGACATCTCCTCTCCGAGTTTTCATTCCCTGCACTACCCCAAAGGGCACGTGCTGGCACCTGAAATGGAGCAGCAGGCATTTAGTTCACTAAAAACGGAAGAAGCTGCTGATCAAAGTATGTAACAAGACATTTATAGAGAACAGTCTGAGCTTCTAACTCCTGTAATCAATAAAAAGTGAAACATGCTGTGATGTGTTGCGTGCCAGAACACCACACAGAAGATGTTAAACACACAGCCTCACTTCACAGTCACAGGGGATGATTAGATTTTTAGTTGCCTTTATGAAAAAAAGGAGATCGGAATTAAGCATTTTGAAAATCAAGCCATTGAGAGCAGTTATCTAATAAAACCATTTATTAAATGTTTAGAAGATAGAAATCAATATAACCGTGCAATAATAAAACTAAGTGCAAAGAACAAATGTTTTTCCACACTAACAGCTTGAAACAAGTAAAGTTTGAACGAAAGTCTAACAACCTGGTACATTTTTGGACATGGCTGATCTAGCAACAGTTGAATGTTCTTGAGAAGGCACTTTAGAATCATGCAGATCGTACCTGTCTGCCCAGTCATATCCCATGATCTGCAGCATTTGGAACACTTGCTGAAAATGCTTTTTTTGCCCTTTATCTGTCTTGAGAAAAAAAAAAAAGTGTATTTAAATAAAAGAACGGTGATAAGTTAAATCTACAGTGGTGTTGTTTAGCCGCTAAGTTGTGTCCAACTCTTTGCGGCCCCATGAACTGGACCTACCATGGTCCTCTGTCCGTGGGATTTCCCAGGCAAGATACTGGAGTAGGTTGCCATTTCCTTCTCCAGTTGATCTTGCAGACCTAAGGAATCAAACCCATGTCTCTGGCACTGGCAGGCAGATTCTTTACAACTGAGTCACCAGGGAAGCCCATTAAATCTACAATATGTTGGACATAAATCATACTAAAATATTTGAGTTTTGACAGGCTGGAGTCATTATCAGCAGATCAGTTTTAAATACACATATGAAGAGGATGCCACTGGAAGAATGTCTAAGCAGGGCGCTCTGCAAGAGCAGGGAGAGCTGCAGTGCCCCGCTGAATATTCCACCTGAATCACTCCTCTCTCAGCCACGGGGACCCTGATCTCCAGGGAGGCCAAACCAAGCACTAAAGAGATATTTAAAAGCAATTCCCACCCCCCCCCCCCCACCCTTAGGAGAAACGAAGGTTTCACATGGAAAGAAAGGAAGGGAAGCGGAGACTAGAATATTACTCAGCATAAAAGGAACAAACCACTGACATATGCAATAGTTTGGGTGAATCTCAAGGGCATTCATTATACTGGGTGAAAACAGCCAGCCTCAAAAGGTTACCTAGTGTGAATCCATTTACAGAACATTCTCAAAGTGACAAAACTGTATGGTGAAGAACAGGCAGTGGCTGCCGGGGTGAGGCTCGGGGGAAGGCATGATCACTGAGGGGCTGCCATAGAAGAAGTTGTTTTGTGATGGCACAGTTCTGTATTATGAATGTGGTGAAGGTTACCCGAATATACATGTGATAAAATTTCATAACCATCCCCCCATCCTTCCACAATCCAGACCCTAACACAAGTGTCTGTAAGTATTGGTGAAATTTAATTAGGGTGTCTACCAATGTTAGTTTCCTGGTGTCAACAAAGTATCATCGTTTATAAGATATTATCTTTGAGGAAGAGTGAAGGTAATATGGAAACTACTATTCTGAAACTCGTGAGTCCTAAAATATTTAATATAAAACGCTAGTTTTAAAAAATGCATTATGACACATATATATTCATTACACATAACCATTCTTTTGTGTAATTTTCTTTTAATATGAAGCAATGTGAACAGTTTCATTTTTAAAGTTTTTTTTTTAAAACATAGTGGTTGCCACCATAAACACACCACTGAATTCTTTCTACAGTTTGACAAATTATTTTTGCATAGTTTTTCAACAGGGCTTTCAGTTTCTATCTCTGCAGTTTTCATGAGGCAGGCATCATAACCTTTTGTTTTTTATTGTGATTACTTACCACATAGATCATTTTATCAAAATTATACTTTTCCATTCGATCTATAGCAGCTGCAAGATCTCTGAAAAAAAAAAAATGACCGTAGATTAACTTACTATGCAGATCTGGGTAATAATTTGCTTCACTTACTTAATAGCAATGAAACTTTTCTAATTAAGAGCGACTGTTATTCCTCAGCCTCAGGTATAGGACCCATGCTTCTATCATCCCAATACCATGCTTAGCTGCAAAGCAATAATAACAAGATCAGCTTTGGGAAAAGAATTATGAAAGTGCTGTGCAAAGATCAAAAATAAATAAAAGCTCTGGGACAAGTAGTAATAATAACTAAATAGCTCCAGGCAAAGTGTTTGCAGGTAAACGCTTTACGATTTGCTAAGCCTTTACTGGAAAGAATCGCCTTCCTGTCACTTTTCAGCGATGTGCTTTCCTTAGAACATACTTAAAGCAGAGGGGATACAACACCTGAACAGGTGTCTTCTAGGTATTCTTCCAAAGCCTTGGGTCACTCATAAGCAATATTTTCTAAAGTATTTGAAAAATACCATAAATTCTTTTGACTAAAATTCTACTTATCTCTGGTTAAGTATCCAGTTTGCACACAATATGAAATATTAAAAGTAACAAACCCATAAACTATGAAATTTTAAGTAAACATTATTTAAATATTGAACTTACAAGTTACTTTAATTACCTTATGGGGAATACAGTCAATAAGTAAGTCATACCTTGTATGATGACATATTGTATCTAGACTTACCATGGTGATCATTTTGAATATATAGAAAAACAAAATCACTTACATTGCTATGAACTAGGAACTAACAGTGTGATAGGTCAATAATAATTAAAAAACAAACTCACAGAAAAAGAGACTAGATTTGTAGAATTTTAGAGGGAAGGGATGGGGGGTAGAATTGGGTAGTCAAAAGGTATAAACTCACAGGTAAAAGATAAACTTATATGATGTACAAAATGATAAATTCACACTGCCATATTTTACATAATGAAGTTGTTAAGAGTAAATCCCAACAGTTCTTGTCACAAGGAAAAAAATTTTCCTATTTCTTTACTTTTGTTATCTACATGAAATGACGGATGATCACTAAGTCTACTCTGATAAACATTTCATGATGTATATAAGTAAGTCATTAGGCTGTACACCTTAAACTTACACAGTGCTATATGCCAATTGTATCTCAGTAAACTGCAAGAAAAAAAATTAAAGATATTTTTGCTTAACACTACATGATGCTGGAAGAATTTTTAAAAGCTCCTAGGTCTTTGAAATGTTGAGTCATCAATATGCCATTTGTACTCACCTCATGCTCCTGATATAATAGAGCATGAATTCTGAATGGAGGCAAAAACTGTCTTGTGAGGGGCCAAAAAAAATTCTTACATATGTATAAAACACGTATGTATGTAATCCAGACAAATATGTGGTGATAAAATTTCATGAGGGTGGGCACAAAGAAAAATATGGCTAAAAACGCTCTTGAGAAGTGTTACAATAAAAGATGGTTGTAAAACACTGATACAGATTATCCCAAAAATGAAGTCATAAATATACACCTCCATTATATTTTTCTATTTGACCCAAGGACAAAAATGAAGAGAAACTTTTTGATCCAATGAAAAAAAGAGATGAATGTAAGAAAAAGTCCTAGGCTGAGTTTGTAGAATCTGAATTTGGAAGCTGACAGAAATGCCAGGTCACTGAGTTCAGGTCTCGCTCACCACGTAGGGAATCACGGCCCAGAGAAGTTAAGTGACTGATGATCACGGTCTCAGAACAAACACGCAGGTCTCAGCCCGTGCTCTTGTCAGTTTCATCCTGTACTCTTGTCTGTCTGTTATAACAATTCCTTTAACTCACATGCACACACACAGTTTGATTCTATAAGCAAACCATCAAAGGGGCAGAAACAACTGAAATTAGAGCAAGGTGAAAAGTCAAACATTTCTACACCTGGCAAAAAAGACAGTTATTCTCCCAAAGAAAAAGTGGAAAGTACAGGTATTAAGGTAAATTGACAGGAAAATCTGGACCTAATGATAGCTCTGCAAAAGATATCAGAGAAGAATAGTTACAGAGTCTCCATTCTGAGTGGACACATTTCTTTCTTTTTTATTTAAGTCTAGTGGACTTGCAATATTGTATTAGTTTCAGATGTACAGCATAGCAATTCAGTATTCCTGAAGAATATAGTCCAGATCAGTGGAGAAACAACTCCAGAAAGAATGAAGAGATGGAGCCAAAGCAAAAACAACACCCAGGTGTGGATGTGACTGGTGACAGAAGCAAGGTACGATGCTGTAAAGAGCAATATTGCATAGGAACCTGGAATGTTAGGTCCATGAATCAAGGCAAATTGAAGTGGTCAAACAGGAGATGGCAAGACTGAATGTCGACATTTTAGTAATCAGTGAACTAAAATGGATGGGAATGAGTGAGAATTTAACTCAGATGACCACTGTATCTACTACTGTAGGCAGGAATCCCTTAGAACAAATGGAGTAGCCATCATAGTCAACAATAGGGTCCGAAATGCAGTACTTGGATGCAATCTTAAAAACAACAGAATGATCTCTGTTTCCAAGGCAAACTATTCAATATCACAGTAATCCAAGTCTCTGCCTAGACCAGAAACACTGAAGAAGCTGAAGTTGAATGGTTCTATGAAAACCTACAAGGCCGTTTAGAACTAACACCCAAAAAAGATATCCTTTTCGTTATAGGGGACTGGAATGCAAAAGTAGGAAGTCAAGAAACACCTGGAGTAACAGGGAAATTTGGCCTTGGAGTATGGAATGAAACAGGGCAAAGGCTAACAGAGTTTTGCCAAGAGAACGCACTGGTCATAGCAAACACCCTCTTCCAACAACACAAGAGAAGACTCTACACATGGACATCACCAGATGGTCAACACCAAAATCAGATTGATTATTCAGCCAAAGATGGAGAAGCTCTATACAGTCAGCAAAAACAAGACCAAGAGCTAAGTGTGGCTCAGATCATGATCTCCTTATTGCCAAATTCAGACTTAAATTGAAGAAAGTGGGGAAAACCACTAGACCATTCACGTATGACCTAAATCAAATCTCTTATGGACTATACAGTGGAAGTGAGAAATAGATTTAAGGGACTAGATCTGATAGACAGAGTGCCTGATGAACTATGGACGGAGGTTCGTGACATTGTACAGAAAACAGGGAGCAAGACCATCCCCATGGAAAAGAAATGCAAAAAGGCAAAATGGTTGTCTGAGGAGGCCTTACAAATAGCTCTGAAAAGAGACGCAAAAAGGAAAGATATACCCATTTGAATGCAGAATTCCAAAGAATAGCAAGGAGAGATAAGAAAGCCTTCCTCAGTGATCAATACAAAGAAATAGAGGAAAACAACAGAATGGGAAAGACTAGAGATCTCTTCAAGAAAATTTGAGATACCAAGGGAACGTTTCATGTAAGGATGGGCTCAATAAAGGACAGAAATGGTATAGCCCTAACAGAAGCAGAGATATTAAGAGGTGGCAAGAATACACAGAAGAACTGTACAAAAAAGGTCTTCATGATCCAGATAATCACGATGGTGTGATCACTCACCTAGAGCCAGACATTCTGGAATGTGAACTCAAGTGGGCCTTAGGAAGCATCACTATGAACAAAGCTAATGGAGGTGATGGAATTCCAGTTGAGCTATTTCAAATCCTAAAAGCTGATGCTGTGAAAGTGCTGCACTCAATATGCCTGCAAATTTGGAAAACTCAGCAGTGGCCACAGGACTGGAAAAGGTCAGTTTTCATTCCAATCCCAAAGAATGCTCAAACTACCGCACAATTGCACTCATCTCACACACTAGTGAAGTAATGCTCAAAATTCTCCAAGCCAGGCTTCAACAATACATGAACCGTGAACTTCCAGATGTTCAAGCTGATTTTAGAAAAGGCAGAGGAACCAGAAACCAAATTGCCAACATCCGCTGGATCATCGAAAAAGCAAGAGAGTTCCAGAAAAACATCTATTTCTGCTTTATTGACTATGCCAAAGCCTTTGATTGTGTGGATCACATAAACTGTGGAAAATTCTGAAAGAAATGTGAATACCAAACCACCTGACCTGCCTCTTGAGAAACCTGTATGCAGGTCAGGAAGCAACAGTTAGAACTGGACATGAACAGACTGGTTCCAAACAGGAAAAGGAGTACGTCAAGGCTGTATATTGTTACCATGTTTATTTAACTTTTATGCAGAGTACATCATGAGAAATGCTGGGCTGGATGAAGCACAAGTTGAAATCAAGATTGCCGGGAGAAATATCAGTAACCTCAGATACACAGATGACACCACCCTTATGGCAGAAAGTGAAGAGGAACTAAAGAGCCTCTTGATAAAAGAGTGAAAAAGTTGGCTTAAAACTCAACATTCAGAAAACAAAGATCATGTCATCCGGTCCCATCACTTCATGGCAAATAGATGGAGAAACAGTGGCAGACTTTATTTTTTTGGGCTCCAAAATCACTGCAGATGGTGACTGCAGTCATGAAATTAAAAGACACTTACTCATTGGAAGAAAAGTTATGACCAACCTAGACAGCTTATTAAAAAGCAAAGACATTACTTTGCCAACAAAGGTTGATCTAGTCAAGGCTATGGTTTTTCCAGTGGTCATGTATGGATGTGAGAGTTGGACTGTGAAGAAAGCTGAGCACAGAAGAATTGATGCTTTTGAACTGTGGTGTTGGAGAAGACTCTTGAGAGTCTCTTGGACTGCAAGGAGATCCAACCAGTCCATCCTAAAGGAAATCAGTCCTGAATATTCATTGGAAATACTGATGCTGAAGCTGAAACTCCAATACTTTGGCCACCTGATGCGAAGAGCTGACTCATTTGATAAGATCCTGATGCTGGGAAAGACTGAGGGTGGGAGGAGAAGGGAATAAGAGGATGAGATGGTTGGATGGCCTCACTGACTCAATGGACATGAATCTGAGTAAACTCCAGGAGTTGACGATGGACAGGCCTGGTATGCTGCAGTCCATGGGGTCGCAAAGAGCTGGACACGACTGAGCAACTGAACTGAACTGATAGCTTATTACAAGATAACAGATTTAATTCCCTGTTACATTTCTTATAAATAAATTTCTCGAGTCTGGCTGTGTTTTGCTTGTGTGGCTTTTTTATTGTCCTGTCTTCTCCTTCCTATTAGCTTTGTCCCAGAAATAAGGGTGCTTGATAAACTTGTGCTGTCCTTGGTCACTCAGTCACATCTATCTGACTGTTTGCGACCCCATGGACTGTAGCCTGCCAAGCTCCTCTGTCCATGGGGATTCTCCAGGATAGAATACTGGAGTGGGTTGTCATGCCCTCCTCCAGGGGATCTTCCCGACCCAGGGATTGAACCCAGGTCTCCCGCATTGCAGGCAGATTCTTTACCATCTGAGCCACCAGGGAAGACGGATAAATAAAGACTGCTCCTCTTGGAGAGAGATGACAAAATGTAAGCGCCATGGCCTACTTCTCCCGTGGCCCATTTTACCACAAATCAGAACGAGGACTGGCGCTTCTGTGCCTGTTAGATGATTGTTACAGAGCGACGATGCCACTGAGCCAACATGAGCTCCTGGCAGCATGTACATTCTGGAAATGTGCACAGGTACAATATTTGTAGTTGGCAACAAGGTACTTCAATTTTATAGTCTGTAGAACAGTGTATTCATCTCTGGAAGTCTATGATGTTTAATGATAAACAGTTTTCCACTTACTTTTCTGATGATATTAAACCTTTCCAGGAACTATAAATGGCAATAAAAATAAACTCAATAAATATATCTTGAGTGATGAAAACAAGAGATTTTAAGAAAGTAGGATTTGATAACAGTTTTGAGAATGAAATGGTTTCTCTTACATTAATCCTAGAACAAAGAACATGAGATCATACGTTCTAACGATGAGCTCCACGTAAGACACATACCTGGTCACATACAGAGACGTCCCATCACTTCGCATTACAGTACAAATTGCAGAGGGGTCACCGTTCCCTGAAAGATCTACTACAGCAGTGCCTTTTCTAGAAAATGCAAAAAAAAGGTAATTCTGAAACAACATAATGGATTAAGACCTTTAACAATACAGTATCTGTAACCTTATCTTTGGCAAACCAGAAGCTATTTTTATTCCTTAGGTAGCAATAAGCAGTATAACCAACAATGAAGAAAAACAGGAGGCAATCTGCACTTGAATAACTATTAAGAGTAGGTGTTTGGTTTAATATTTACTTAGCATTTTAAATTATGTAGCTTTGGATGAGGTAACTAAACTCACACTGTTAAACTCATACTTTAACATAGTGAGTTGAAAACGAGATTTCAACTACAGTTTAACCATGAAACATGTTCTTCAAATCCAAGTTATTTTAACACTCAATATTGGGTTAGTTTTTAACATGCAAGAGTAACTATGAGTAATAAAATTACCAAATTTTGTTACTGTCTTTCCTGCCCAATCAAAAATTAGAATCTGTATATGGCCATCTAAAAATTTTCATTAAGGACACTATTGAGGATGCTGTGAACCACACCCTCTTGTCTTTCTTAAGAGGATGCTGAGAGAAGCTGCTCGTTGGGGCTATGCAAAGTGGTACATCTAAGCAACTGGTTTGCTTCTGTGTTACACACGCCTGGGCTCCTATGAAGGAACCACTTCTCTGGCTGACGAGCTCAAGACTAAATCAGGAACCTACGGTAAGCAAAGAGGCGGGATCCCAGTGTGTGCCACATGACGTACTAATATCATTCCTGCCTTCCTATTATTTTTTCTGCTCCTGCTTCTTGATTTCCTCATTTTACTCTTTCAAAAGCTTTGGGTTGTTTTATAGCTATTTTCAGAAGCTGTTTTAAATCCTTTAGAACAGGATGGGATCTTTTTAAAGAGGCAGGGTTGAGTATGAAGAGTTCTATTTCCCTATTCCAGTTACACCATTATCAGTTTGTGTGAGCTTAGATCACTTTACACTTTCTGGGCTTGCTTCCTCATATGTGAAGACAAGATAACAGTCTTCCTCCCAAGCTTACCAGGATTCTGCTAAGGCAGCACAAAACAGCCTGTGGGAAACGAGTCTGAACGGCAGAAAGCATGATAACAATGCCGGGAAGGCTGCACACAGACTGCGGTCTTTACTGAGAGAATACACCAATACTAACTTCCAAAAACACAAAGAACTTTCTAGAGAACAGAAACCTGATCATACAGTGTTTTCTGCAGGAGTCCTTTACTGTCCAGCAACTTCAAGACTTCTTGAGATTTTTCACGATAAAACGATTCTCCTGAATATTCATCAAAGTGTACTCCTAGACGCTAAGAGGGTTCAGAAACAAAAGGAAAAAGAGTTACTTACAAGTCCTATCATCTTACCCTAAGACAAAACAGGATGCTCTACAGTCTGTCACACAGATGGGGAAAATAAGGATTAAATCAAGTCACTCTGGCGCCCCGCCCTTCTCGTGGCCCCCTCCCCGGCCCCGTACCAGTCAAGCCCCCAGCAGTGGTACTGTGCTGTCCCGTAGGGGAGCTGCTAGGCACCTGTGGTTATTCAAATGCACGTGAAAGAAAAGTGAATATTTAGTTTCCCAGTCACACTACTCACACCGAAGTGTGAGCCTTTGAAAGCCTCAATGGCCACATGTAGCAGGAGGCCGCCAGGCTGGACAGCACAGGTGTGGGCATTTCCCTGGACAGGCCCGGAACACGTCCCGTCTCCAGCCCTACTCTACGACCGTGGGCCCTGCTCCCACTGTCCTTCACCTCGGTCCTGACTCCAGCCATGTGGGTTCTTTGCTGAAACCGTGCTCCGGCAGCCCACCTGATCCTCCCTCCTCTGTTTCACTTTTCTCCATGCACGCATCACCACTGAACACACTGTCACATTCTTGTTTAATCTGTACTGACTTGAATTTGTTTAATTTGCTGTGTCCATGCTAGAATGTAAAGTCCATGAGAAAAGAATTTATATATGTCTTTTACTAACTGTTATTTCTCCCATTCCCAACATGTTCTTAGATGAACAAATTTATAGCCATCACATATATGCCTAAGGAGGCAAGAGAAGAAACAATGGTTAAGAAAAAGTGAAGGGATGACAGAAGAAAAGAAATGGCAGACTGAAGCGAAGCATCAGGACCCACTTCACACTCAGCCCGTGAAGTTCACTCTTTAAATTTACTTCGTAGCTCTAACTTTCAGCCCAAAGGACAGCATGTGAGCCCCAGCTATCAGCTCAGCGACAGACAACAGATCTGAGCTTCAGAAGCAGCCTTTGCGCCAGGAGGCCAGCTAGGCGCTCTGATACACGACAGGGCAGCAGGCGAGCGGGGCACCTTGTAGATCCGCATGTACTCGTCGATGCTCAAGTCCCGAAATTTCTGCCAGAGTGCAAGTGCTTGCGTGTCGCCGAGTTCCAGTCGCTGGAAGAATTCGTGTGCTGATTTTGCTACGTTCTTATCATCCGCTGCTTCTTTATTAACTTGTACATAAACCTAAAGGCATCATAGTACATTAGATGAAGTACACTACTAGTCACTGTTATCTTCAAAACAGAAAAGAAGAAAACAAAACAATCCTGAGGATTTATTTAAAGGTTACTAAGCGCCCTTCTCACGAGTGTAACCTTTTCTTCTTCTTTTTTTTGCTATGCACCCTTAGTGAGCCCTACCGACCCCTTCTCAAAATGCATAAAGTGAAAGACACAAGATTATACAATACAGGAAGTAATCACACTGAAATGTAAATGTTCAAAATATTTAAAAATATCTGTGACATAGTAACAGAGGAAAACATTAAATTTCTGATTGAGGTTAATGAAAATAATGTGTGATTTTTTTTATTCTGATCCAAGTTCACATACTGCTAGGTCAAGAATGCCTGGTTTAGACTAAGCTAGCATTTCTTCTTTAAAAAAAATGTGAAATTATTATTGCTGCGACTTCTCTGAGAAAAGGCTGAAGACAACAGATTAGTTCAATCTGGGAAAGAAAAGGCCAAAGGATGATTTAGCAGTTATTTTAATGAAAAACATTTTAAACTCTTCTCTAAATCTGCAAAGACCAGGAAAAAAAAAACAAAAACAAAAACAAAACATGTGATACAGGAAGACCTGTGGGATAGTTAGCTTAATTATACTCCAACTTGGGCTCCCGAGAACCGTGGGAAGCATTCACTTCAGCGTGCTTCTGCACGGTCTGTCCTGGCTGGCTTAGCTCTGCCCCAGCCAGTGATGGGAGTGCAGGCGGATGGCTTATTAAGGGCTCTTCCAGTGCTAGGATTTTGTGTTCACAGAATCATCTTCCAGTCTCTAAAATACAAGGTTGATAACTGACATAAAAATATCAACAATATAGCTCAAGTAATATTGAAGTGATGCATGATGGACGATAAAGATTTTACTTACAAGCTGTAACTCACTTCCAGGGTGAAACATGAGCACTACATTTACTAGCCTTACTTTTTCCAGCAAGCTATTAAAGTAGCATGATATAAAAAAAAATTGGCAAATAAGCTACCAAAAAATATGAGACCTCTAAACCCTTACATCCTCTTAAAATATCATGGTAGCAGCACTCAGGTAGAAAAAGTGGTTTCATTGCGGAGAATACTTTAGGACAACCGTAATGTGGCTCATGGCCTCCCAGGCGGCCCGATGATAAAGAATCCGCCTGCCGATGCAGGAGATGCAGGTTTGATTCCTGGGTCGGGAAGATTTCCTGGAGAAGTGAAAGGCAACCTGCTCTAGTATTCTTGCTTGGGAAATCCCATGGACAGAGGAACCTGGCGGGTTATAGTCCATGGGGTCACAGAGACCCCAACATGACTTAGAGACTAAACTACAATGTGGCTTACACCCACTGGATACTACTAACAACAGGAACAGGGTATTAAACATTTACCTCAAGCTAAAAAGGTCTCATCTTTCATAGCTGGCTCAAGTTAATTACTGGGATGGCAAAAGTGAGGAAATAAGTGCTTTCAAATAAAGGCTGTTGTTTAGTCGCTTAAGTTGTGTCCAACTCTGAAAAGAGTTAATAACACACCTGGTCTAGAAACTGCTATCCTTAAAATGTGTTGTCTGCAAGGTTAGCTCTTGGCTGCCATCTGGGGAACTTGAATTTTGAGAATGCTCCTACCAATCTAACCAGCAAGACTGGGTCACAGTGCCTCTAAACTGCTTGTGCGAACAATATGGTTTATGCTAAACATCTGCTTTTCTTCCAAGAGTTTGGAATTTTAGTACCAAGCTACACAGAGGGCGGCTACATAATCAGCCTCCAAACGAGCTTCCCTGGTAGACAACATTTCACACAGGCTGTCACAATTTGTTGCAGGAGGAATTAAATACGTCCTGGGTGACTCTATTAGCAAAGGACTTGGAGACTTGCGCCTGACCTCCTCTGGACTTGCCCCCACGGGCCTTTCCCTTTGCTGGTTTTGTTTGGCATCTTTTTGCTATAACAGATCTTAGCTGTGAGTTCAACCATATGCTGAGTGCTGTGAATCCTTCTAGTGAATCTTTAACTTGAGGGTGGTTTTGGGAGATCTGATACCTATCATAAAGAATTAATTTCTACATGGTTCTATGAATAAGTCAGTTAGAACACTGAGAAAGAAGATTTTTGGTAAGGTATAGGAAAAAAGAGACTCACTGCAAAATAGTAATCTGCAGACTTCCTGACCTTTGAATGATCTATCCAATGACAACTGCTTAATAGCCCAGCCTGCAGAAGGCATACATATATCTATAAATGGCTTGTTATTCACAATTAGTATCTCCACCCTCCCTCCGTCTCTCCGCCCCTCTTCTCTCCACCTCTCTCTCACATACACGTGTGTGGGGTGTGTGTGCGTGCATGCACATTTGTATATTTAGAAGTAAATATACAAAAAAAACCCTTATTTTCAGAAGAGGAAAAGTATTAGATTTTTAAAAAAATCTAGGATCCTAAACTCAAACAGTCAAACATTTAAAAATCTAATATACACCCAAAATACTGATAAGAATATTTTAGGAAAAACATCACCAGAATCTTTTTCTTCCTTTCTTAAAATTTAAAATAGAAATAACTAAAACAAAAAGCCATTCCTAATTCATGAAGACAACCCTGGCATTTCAGCAATTTGTAGGGACAAACCTAACATTACTGAGAATCAACTGACACTACAAACAGAACAATAGAAGAGCCTTAGTTAGCACCCAACAACCTGCCTGTAAATGTGCTATATGAAACTATTAACAGTCATCAGCATGTTAGAAAAGAAATACTTTTTCCTTCAAAGTAAATGTTATACAATGCATTTCTGAAATTACACTTTTCAATTTACAGTTACTCTGAATCCACTACCCTCAGAAGGTATGTATTCTGAAGACAGCCCCCTTCTGAGGTTAGATCCAGACTCAAAGGGAATAAAAAGGAAATTGTAAATTTGCATTTGATATGTAACAGTGTGGCTGAATAAAAGTGTTTTTGAGGATGGAGAGGCGATTTTTCTCTTAGGTTACTAGAATGCAAAAGCCAGCTAAGAGAATAAAATAAATGTCTGAGACTTCCTGAAAGGAGTCTTAATCATTCCTTCTATTTCTAAATGCTGGGACTGCCAAAAAGCATGACATTTTATTTCTAATTTAATTGACTAATTATAATCAGCTCTTGGGATGATCTGCCCAAATGAAAGAAATAAGTGTGAAGAATTAAGTAGCAGATAATGCTCTCACTCCCCGCTCAGTCCTTAAGCTTGATTCTAGAATACAGGAGCCGCATATGCCCACCTGAACTCCTTGATGCAGGGCTCTAACCCCGCCCCTGCTTATTCTTGTTTTTAAAACTGAAAGTAACTGCTAAGGATGGTGAGCGTAACTTTGACACTAAAGATTCTTTTATCTCATTATCTGTTTGTCCTCTATCTTAAAATGAATTTAATTTTGATCTCATATTTTAGAAAATAACATGTCACAAATTCCTGACTATAATTCAAACAAGCTTTTTTAATGTTTCATGTATTGATCAGAAATTTCTCTGGTTGAGACCAATTCCTAATATTAAATAAAATATCAAAGAAATTCAAATTCATGTTACTATAATTTAATATATCAGTAATAAAGTCAAAACTTCCTAGGTAAAAAAAGAAATTGTTGGATATAACTAATGTATTAATGACCAAACTTCTCCTCATTAGAGCATCATTAGCAGCATATAACTGGAGAAGGAGATGGCAACCCACTCCAGTATTCTTGCCTAGAGAATCCTGTGGACAGAGGAGCCTGGTGGGCTGCTGTCCATGGGGTCGCACAGTCAGACAGGACTGAAGCGACTTTGCATGCATGCATGCATGCATTGGAGAAGGAAATGGCAATCCACCCCAGTGTTCTTGCCTGGAGAATCCCAGGGACAGAGGAGCCTGATGGGCTGCCGTCTGTGGGGTCACACAGAGTCGGACACGACTGAAGTGACTTAGCAGCAGCCAGCAGCATATAAACAGCATTTTACCATCCCTTTATCTTCTTTTAATGTTTGGAATTTCTGATTTTATTCTCTGTGTATATATAATTACATTCATGATATCTTAACACCTCTATCAAAGGGTGACAGTTAACTGCCTTGCTGTGGATCGCCATGCACATGCCTAATAAATACTGTTCTCTGCTGAAAAACCTGTTCTTCCCACATTTCAGAGGGTGAGATGATGACTGAGCTCTCACCATGTAGTCTGGCCTTGCTCGGTGTTTCCATTCCTGTTCTAAGGACACCCAGAGAACGATGGGACGCTATAGGGCTGTCCGAGGGGAAGAGGGTGAGGGAGAAAGCATGTGGCCTTGGGGAAGACAAGTCCTGAGCAATGGTGATGCAGAGGAGCTGCCAGGAGAGAGGGCAGAACTGCGGAGAGCGAGAAGGGCCTGCGGGAAAGACTCCCCGGGGCAGCACAGGCTGGGCAGGCGCTCACAGGGTCCCCGCTCCTGGAGGCTGGTCTCAGCCTGCGGACCTCAGACCCAGCAGGACCTCCCGGGGCAGTCTGTCACACAAGCAGAGCTGGGCGCCTCCAGGGCATCACGGAGGCTCGGATCTCGGGCCTGTTGGTCAAGAGTAGTGTGGACGGAAGCCAAGAGGAGGTCCCGAGAGCTCCCTCGGGATGAACACAAGAGCCTCTGTGTGACCTGGGAGGTGGGGAATCCCTCACTTGCTGGCTCCCACCACTCTCAAAAGTGATGGTTGGGTTCAGACTCAGGTTTATAATTTAAAAGCTACTTCTTGTAGATGTTATAACAAGTAAAATCCATCTCAATCACAACAATCATTTTCCCTGAAAAAAAGTAATGTGGATTAAACCAACAGATTACGTTTGAATTCAATTCTTTAAACAATATGAACTATTAACTGCATATATAATCTTATATATGTCTAGAATTGATTTAGCATTGATTTACTTTGAGAAATTGTTTTGAGACTCTAAAGTTAGAAAGAAAAAAAACCATGGTCTTGATTTTAAAAAATGGGAGCAAGTAAACATTATCATTTATTAAATTGGTGCTTTGGTCCTGCCCTATCTTCTTTTTATTATTTTGCTACTGATATCGGGAAACTCAGGGTAAAATCTGTTACATATACATTACCTAGTAATACGTTATCTCCAACTTTCTATGTCTTTTCTGTTAAATGCCCATCACTGTGATTACCTCACATCCTTTACAAAAGGGGCAGGGTGAACACAATGAAATCCTTTAGGGACCACTCTGCCCTGTACGCGCCACTGCTCGGGGGCGTCCCTGGCGTCCAGCGCGAGCACTCGGCGCTCTCCTGGTTGGCGCCCAGCTTTGCTCCCTGATCAGGGAACTAAGATCCCACAAACTGTGAGGCAGGACCAAAGGGGGAAAAAAAAAAAGCCAGTGATAGCGTACAAGGCTAATGCACACTGTATTGGCATATTTACCTCTTATGAGAGGCTGCTTATATTTCAGAGGAATCTCTATAGTTCTCAAAATACAATTAATATGCAACGTCAATGAGTGAAGCTCTAAAACCTTCTGTAGCGAAACACAAACAAACAAAAAAGCCACCAAACCAAAAAAGCGAAAACAGAAAAAAGTGACTGGGTTCTATGTTCTTAAAGGTACAGAGTTAGCTTTTACAAAGGTCCATTCAAGTAACTTAAATCTAGGGGGAACGCTGAGAAATGACTTTAAAAAATCATTAAAACTGAGTAAATGATGACCCCCATATGTCTATGATTTACATTTAACATTATTAACATTGTAGGAACTATTTCTTTTATGTTAGTGGGAAGGCTTTTTGAAAACTATTGCAAAACTTACTACCAATGTTTTCTTTGAATCAATAGTGCGAATTTTAAACAGCAAATATATTACTTAACTCATCAGCCAATTTGGGGGAGGGGAGGAACTATTAAAAGCCACTTCTCTGTTTTGTGAAAAATTAGTAGAACAAATGAAAAGGAAAGGTTTCAAATGTTGGTTAAAAAAAGTCCTAGGTCAATGCACAGCATGGCCAGATGTCCCGGTCAGAGAATGACTACCGGCGCAGAGAACAACATTTTAAACAGAGCAAAGCACAAGCCTGGGAATGGGGCAGAGCAAGGACTGGATTAAGTATTCTCATCACAGAAAACAAATGCTGAAACTATGAAATGATTTCTAACCTGGCTAAGAAACTGAAACTGCGGGGATACTGGTCAAGGTGCAGATTAGAGGCACCCAGGCCACGAAATCTGCTCCTGGATGGCCACAGCCAAATTCAAAACAAATGCGCCAGAAGACTCAAAGTGTGAAAGCTGGACTACTAATGGTGCCTGGGGTGCGGCAGTTTAACTTTGAAAGAAAGGGAAATACTTCGTGAATAATCACAGCCAGTGGGGAGGACTGGCCCAGAAAGGCACTCTGCAGGGCCCGTGGTGGGGTGAGGCCGCGCAGCACGCGGAACGCTCTGGAGCAAAGCTGCCCGTGCTGGACTCCTGGGCTTGGCACTCGGGTGCTTCACCAGCAAACTGCAAAATAAGTTAGATTTGCGACAAATGCTAAATAGTGTATCCTGTGATAGTTAGCCCTTCCTTGGAGCTTTACAAAAGGTTTCTTTATGCCATAACTTAAACAGAAGAGGCAAATTCATTCAAGCATTTACTGTAAGGCATGGTGTCTGAGGCTGCAGATAAAAGACCAAGAAGCCAGTTCCTTTCTCTAAAAGAGCTCCATCTGTAACTTGAGAAGGAAAAAAAATGGGTTTGACCAAGGTTCAGGTTTTCTGTTTAGAAACAGGACAAAATCATTAACATTTGCTTACCACTCAAAAAGGGACAAACTTTCTCATTTATATTAAAAGCTGTTGCTGGAAGTAACCTACAGTGACAACTATAATTTTAAAAGAAAACTGGGTCTGCAAAAACAGAGCAAAGATAAGATAACCTAGAGTCTGCCATACTAGGCTCTGCATCTCCCTCCATTCAGCAAGGAAAGGAGGAAGAAAGCAGGTAAGTGCTCTAATGGATTGCTGTCTTCCATCACAAACAGCAAGGTGGGTGTGTTTGACTATCGCTCTTTTGTCTACAAATACTGCTCCTCTAAGAGGCTGTTAGGGCTTCCCAGGTAGTTCAGTGGTAAAGAATCACCTGCCAAGCAGGAGACACAGTTCGATCCGATCCTTGGGTTGGAAAGATCCCCTGGAGAAGGAAAAGACAACCCACTCCAGTAATCTTGCCTAGAAAACCCCACGGGCAGAGCAGTTTGGCAGGTGAGAGGCCATGGGGTCACATAAGAGTCAGACATGACATAGCAACTAAAACACCACCACCGTGAAGCTATTAGGCAAAAGAGCACTTAATGAAAGCAATACCACTGTGCCTTGAGCTTTTTGTTATTCATTAAAGTACCCCCTTCGTCTGTTCCTTACGTGTGTCTGTCAACCAACAATCTCTAATACAGACATCTGAAAACCCTCTTCTTATGAGTCTCAAGAGGCAGGAAATTGTATTAAACTGCATAGAATAAAATGTATGTTTAGGTTGCCAGAGAGTTTAAGAACAAATTTTACTACAATATTTAAAACATTATGGGCTAAAAATATTTATTACTATCAGGATTAAATTAAAAACTTCTGAGATTGGGTGGGAGAAAATGCAAGGAGTAACTCTCATATGTCAAAATGTACTCTAAATTCTTAAAGAATGTTCTTTGAACAACACAAGATCTTCAAGTGGTTTCTTGCATCTTCTGCACTGTGGGTTTGTCTCTGGGGCCTGGATCTGATGAAAGGTTCACTAAGCTCATGGTAAAAATACTCATGATTATTCATAGTTTTAGAAAATAATACAGTAAAATGCCAGGCACTAAGGCAGCATACTTTATTGACAACCATAAAGACTTACTCATTTTTAAACTCTTAACTATCCATAAAACTCTCAGTGGGAAAGGGGGGATCTTTTGGTTAACAGTATAAATCAAATGGCTCAGTTGGTAAAATATCTTCCTGCCATGCAGGAGACTTGGGTTCAACCTCTAGGTCGGGAAGACCCCCTGGAGAAGGGAATGGCAGCCCATTCAGTATTCTCACCTGGAGAATTCCATGGACAGAGCAGTCCACGGGTTCGCAAAGAGTGGGACATGACTGAGTGACTAACACTTGCACTTTCATAAATCAAAACACGGGCATTTAAAATGCAAGTGAAGGTACAAGCGCAGGAGGAAATCACAAACGTTAAAGATCTTTAAGAATCAGATGTGTTTTGTTAAATTTAACTACTAAATAATATAACAAAAATGAAAACGACGCGCTCTCTGTGGCTCCGGCTAGAGGGGCAGAGTGTTGCTGGGCAAGCACTCTTCCTCACACACAACCTTCGTCTGATCCCTCTTATGTCACCAGAGTGGCTGGTAGGATCTGTGCTCCTTGTCAGGCCCAGAGAGAACAACTGGGACAATGAAGAGGAAACACGTTCCTGGAGATTAATTGGACAGGAAGAGCTTTATTCATGAGCTCCAGAAGAACTGAGGACAGAAAAGCAGAGTGTCCGAGGGAGTAAATGAGGTAGAATAGAAAGACGTGCACATTGGGCAAAAGCCAGGAAAAGGAGCTGAAAGACAAACGAGAAAGGACGCACGACCTGGAGAAATACACATGCCTCCCCTCTACAAGAGAACAAGAGCAAAGACGTGTATCTCATGTTTCCTCAAGTCTAAATGAGTTACAGTTATCAGAGAGAAGAAGGCTGCAGTACATAACAAGTAAAAGGCCAACAGGATTCTCTGCTGAATCTGATATTCTGTGTGCTTATGCCGAGATTCTACACCTGAATAAACACTGTCCCAAATCAACTAAAATAGTAATAAAAGAAATATTTGGATAAGAAAATTAAAGTAAGTCCTTAGTAAAATATAAGCAACATTTTCAATAATTTTGGGTCCTTGTTTTAAGGAACAGTTTTGTTGTTGTTGTTTTTTAAAGTCCCTTAGGAGTAAAAATGTGTTACCAAGCTGCACTGCACTCTGAAAAAAGATGAAGCATTTTCTAATTTTTTTTTCGCCAACTTACTTCAAAGAGATGCTGCAAAGGGCTGGACTGGAGTTTTTCTTCATAGCCAAACAGCTGGAAGCCAGCTCCCAGAAGACCTGCCGCAATAATCCAAAAATGAGAAAATTAAAAAATGGAACAGTAGAGAACAGTCATGGCAGCGAACAGGTATGCATCCTAAGGATATTGCAAAACACACACTATCATGTCCTACTACCCCATAAACTGACACAAGTCAAATTCAGTATATTGAATCACAAATTCAATATATATAGAAGGGCTCACTGAAATTAATTCCACAGAAACCAAAAGACTATGAGCTCAAAGGCAGAGTCTGGGACTAATTTATCTTTGTGCTAACAGTGCCCAGCACCTCCCTCCCTACAAGATATCAGTAAACCAAGCATTTACTGAGCAACTACTCTGCAGAGGGACATCGTGCTACCAGGCCCTGGACACAGTAGATGCTCAAAACCTGTGAAAAGACAGTGACGGGAAGTGAGTTCAGATGATGCCTCTTAAAATTTGTAGATGTGAAAATAGACAGGAATCAGATTAGTGTTGCAATGACTAGTTCTCAAATAACTGAAAGTAAGACTCTGATTACTCTTCTCATCTCATTCAAGGTGACAGAATGCTTTTATCTGGCTATGTATTTGTCTTTCACTTGCCATTGTTTTGTTTAAGTTTTTGGTTTTTTTAGTCTTTTCTAAGTTCAAAATTTAGAGATGGTATCAATTTGAACTTTTCAAAAAATAATAGTTGAGGTTTGAAAATGACAATGGAAATTCTCAGTGCAGACTGTGAATATTTATATTCTTAAGGTATTTTGCTAAAAGGTGACCACAACTTTGGATTTGAAGGATACATGTAGCCTGGGCCAAGAGTAATTATAGGCAGTACAATTTGGAAAAATGAATGTGTTTCCATGTCAGTATCTAGCCTCGGATCTAAAGAAGCTGTTGCTGCTGGGCCTCGCTGATGTGCATCCTTCTATACAGGCTCAGCAGAGAGCGGACTGTTACCAAACACAGGGTGGGTAATCTCTGGCGCTTCGACAGGAACTAGAAGGATGACTAAAGTAAGTACCAGCACTATTCACTTTTAAGCAAAAGCAAATGTGATCATGATTCAGGGTCCTGAAAGTTGGGTGTAAAAAGACACCCAAAGCATTTTAAAAAATAGAGATAGGAAAAGTAAAGGCCAATTCCATTTGACATTCAAGCTAATACATTTCCAAAAACTAATTCTGTACTTAAGAACTGTCAGCCGACTTTTAATATGGGATAGGTGAACAGCCAAAATTAACTCTTTAACAATGATGGTTTGATGGAAATGTCGACAGATCATTAACCATAGTAGTCCTTTACAGAAAAACCACTACACTAAAACCCTGTAGCTAAAATTTAATGAATATCATAATCACATATCTGCTAAGGGCTGTGAACTGCCTGAATCAGAAAAACTCATATAAAGTGGATGCCATCTATTAAATCTGACTGTTGGGCTTAGAGCCCCAAACTCTGAGTGTCCACTGTGAGCTGCAGGTGGGTTTTTTAAATGCGAGGCATGTTTTCTGTTCCTCCACAATGAATAGTAAGGGCACTGTTAGGTTCAAGTTCTATCCTTTTTAGTGTCTAAAGAAGATTTTTATTAACTGAGAGGATAACGTTCATAAGAGATCATGATAAATTTATCTTTCAGAAACTCTGATTTCATTTCAGTAGACATGAAACATGGTATTTAGTACTGAAAACGTTACCAAGCCTTTCTTTTGGAATAGACTGTGAAAGACTTCCCCAAACAGATTCTTTCATCATTCTGAGTGCCTATTATGTGCCAAGCACGATGGATACAAGAATAACTAAGACATAGCCCACGCTTTCATGGAACATCTCACCTGGCAGGGGAGAGCAGCATACAAAAGAACACAGTCACAGAAAAGCCCATCTGGGTAGAGCTGGACGCTAGGAACTCGGTGACGTGAGAAGGTGGACAAGGGCGTGCCGGGTGTCAGAGAATGCTTTTCCCAGCTGACACAGGGTCTGGATCTTACAATGCACATGGAAGCTGCCAGAGATTGTAATGAGGACTTTGCATTTTACATGCTCCTAGTCCTTCCCTACCACATCAGCTTCATTATCTTGTCATCCCACACCTTCATTACTGCAGTATATGAGCTGGGAAGAGATCTCAGTAAACTCATGACATTAGAGACAATCTGTGGCATTCAACTGTTTGGGCCTCACTCTTTTCTTCCTCTCTTTTCATTTTGACCAATCGCCCACCCCATGACTTGTATAATTTAAGGGGAAGCCAAAATATCCCAGTTTGTTTTTCCTCTAGGCCACTGGCTCAGGGTATGACAAATCCCATTTCCTATAGGTTGACCCAGGGAGGCTGTTGAGAAGGGTGTATACCTAGTCTTACTTTTCCCCTAATACTTACATCTACATTTAACTAATGCATGTAAGCTACTTTAATAAAACCACAAAAGTCTATATTTTTCAGGGCTTTTTCTGTATATATGAAGTTTCCTTTCCCCAAAACTTACCTGTATGATGAGAATTATTCTAATAAGTAAAATACAAGATTTATGGAAAAGAGCCATCAGGAAAAAAAAAAAAGGTAGGAAGCACTACTTCATCCAATGGGAGTTGGCCCATATTTTGCCCAGATGATCAAGTAACGTGATATTAAAACAAATTAAACTTAACAATGATGTGAAAAATAAAACCTTGAACTTACTTACTTACCAAACTGCATGCCCCAATCTCCAAGATAATTTATTCTTGTTACTTGATGTCCTAAAGCTTCTTTGAGATTTGCTATAAAATTTCCTAGTAATCAATAAAATACATAATTTCTCATTCTTATATGTTTTGGCATAAGAACCATCTAATATCAAAGCATAACAGAAAACTCTCTTGACAAAATTTACTAACTTTTTTTAAAAACAAAAACATTCATTATTGTGTTTTCATCTATAATATGGAAAAGGAGTAAAAATTATTTTGGAGGATGTAATTATTCTAAATCTCACAATTTTCATCAACATTAATGGAGATTATAAATACACAGAGTAATGGTGATTCCAAGTCAATTCCAAGGACAGCAAATAACAGTCTCAGTAATTAACAAAGAATATATAGTTTGGGTGTTCCCTAAAGAACTCAGCCATATGGATTTTTGTTAAGTAGCTCACTCCACCTCCTTTCAATTATGAAGTCCAACCTCTCACGCTGCTCCCCAAATAACGGCACACAGGACTCCAAGGCCTCTACCCTTCTTCCTGCTGATGCAGGCTTGACCTCTGACACCTACTCCGTTCTGCACATACTGCAGAGGCTGGGAAGCTGACAATCACAGACCCCGGAGCCTCCCGCAGTGAGGGTTCCAGAAGTCACGGGCAAGCAGGCCCACTCCCTTTGTGACCGAGACGGTGAGCAGCGAGCTCCCTTTACTTTTCTGAAAAGCACAGTGGTGCAGGCTCTGACTCTTAGTGGCGTCACTTCTGGAGGTCCTAGTGTCCTGTCACTCAACTTCCAAGGGAGGTGAAAGACAGGATGGGGTGACCTCTTTTGCTTCTCTGAATTCTCGAAGGTACAATAAACCAGGAATAATGGTAGGTTCCTGACTCTGGCAGCGGCAGTAATCGAAGAAAAGGCAGAAGCTCCCTTGATGATGAAGTTCTGTGGTAGTTTTGGGCATCATCTATGTAAGCTTAATCCAAAGAGTCTTTAGCACTCCCAACAACTCTGCAAGCTATTCAATATCCCATTGTAAATTCCCTCCTGCTTTTACTAGAGATCTAGTTTTCTGCAAATAACCAATAGGCCTAGCTGACAAGTTACAGTAGCTACTTCTCCAGTTTCCCTACTTCTAGACTTCCCCAAATGACACAGTCCCAGCAACAGAATTCACCTTTCGCAGCTGGCACTGAGACTGTATCCCTCGTTTTTTGTAGTACCTTATTATCTCGTGTGTGCTTAGTCATTTAATCGAGTCCAACTCTTTGCAACACCATAGACCGTAGCCCGTCAGGCTCCTCTGTCCATGGGGATTCTCCAAGCAAGAATACTGGAGTAGGTTGCCATGCCCTCCTCCAGGGGATCTTCCCAACCCAGGTCTCCAGCATTGCAGACAGATTCTTTACCATCTGATCCACCAGGGAAGCCCATGAACACTGGGGTCTCCTGCAGAGCAGGCAGATTCTTTACCAGCTGAGCCACCAGGGAAACACCTATTGGCTTATAAATCCAACTAAATGCCTGAACCTAGGCTTTCGGAATTAGGCCGCCTAATTTCAAATCCTTGCTGCTATACTTTACTAGCTTTCTGGTTTGGGGAGTTACTTTTGGTGTCTGAGTTTCCTCATCTATAACCAACAGGACTTACTAATCAGGGCTACTGTGAAACTAGTTCAGATAACACATGGAAACACTTAACATGGTAAGTTTCAATAAATATTATCTCTTCCTGGTTCAAGCATGTCCCTTAACAACTGTCAAACAAGTTTATCATGCTTTACCCATCAATTACTCCCATGCTTTTGACTTACATAGCTTTTCTTATACAGTATTATTTCTTATATTCTTTTTTGTCAAGTCCTGTCATTTCCTCTCTTATAATGCTGCTGGAGAACTTTGTAACAACGAGAGCTGACTATAGTGCAATATAACCTATTCCACAAATATGGACATTCTCCAAATCTTTAAAGTATTCCAGTATAGATTAAATCACTTTCTTTTAAGTATGCAAAAGACAGATTTCTATACTGGAAGACAGATTACATGAGATAAACTCTAAAGTCCCTTCCAATTCTAATATTACACAATTGTAACTGCAGTTTTAAGATGGGCTACTATATAATGTCAAGTTTTAATAGAAATCATAAGTCTGCTGTACACTCAACCATTACAACCAAGAAGTATTACAGTAATCTTTGTTAGGAGAGTCCTGTTTCAATTTTCAGTCTTGAAAACTCCAGTTAGTACTCATATGACTCAGAATGTTTATTTTTTAAAACAAAATATATGAACAAAAAAAATTGGGAGGATGACTATCAACCCCATATAACTGTTTTCATTTATGCATCTTTCAGTTCTTCTTAATATGCATACATACTTTTAACAAGTTAAAATCAAAATATACATACCTGGTTTCTGAGTCAATCTTTTGGTTTTGAAACAAATTTCTTTTTGTCATTTTTAAACCAATTTTTTTCATTTTGGGGTCATATTTAACTAGCATTAAGCTCATATAAACTTCATTTTTTTTGTTTCTTTGTCCTTTTGCTACTTAAGCATTAAACCATAAGACTGTAATTACCAAATGCTGCTCCAAAAGTCATGTTCAGTACTTTATGTGAAACTAACAGCACTTACCTATGATGGTAGAACGCAAATGTCCAACGTGAAATTTTTTGGCAACATTAGGTGAACTGCAAGATAATTGTAAAAGTTATTTTTTTCTGTTCTACAAACAAGAATTCTAAAATGAATTAGGTCATAGCTATAGTTTAATATAATTGTAGACAAAAGCCTTTGGTAATTTTGGACAAAGACAGTTAAAAATTTAGACATTTAGAGGACTTCCCTGCTGGTACAGTGGATAAGAATCTGCCTGCCAGTGAAGGAGACACAGGTTTGATCCCTAGGCCGGGAAGATTTCACATGCCAAGGAGCAACTAAGCTTATGTACCACAACTACTGAAGCCCATGCGCATAGAGCCTGTGGTCCGTAACAGGAGAAGATACTGCAATGAAGAGTAGCCCCTGCTCGCCAAAACTAGATAAAGCCCGTGCGCAGCAATGAAGACCCAGCGCAACCAAAAATAAATAATTTTTAAAAATTAGACATTTAGAGCAAAGATAAATTAGATCTCAGAAAGAACCATCCTTAGGAAATTGATCCTGTGTCTCAAGAAGGAGTCACGTAACATACACAGAAGCAGCACACTTAGCAAGCGGATACAGCAGAGGCCTGGTAAAAAGAGGAAGAAATTCAGAGAGATTGTTTTGACACAAACAAGGTACGTTATTAGAAATTAAGTTTAGTGCGCTGGTTCTCAATTCTTTAATGTCTAAAAATTATTGTGGACCCCAAAGGAATTTTGTTTATATGAGTAGTATCTATCAATATTTACTGTATCAGAAATTAAAACAAAAATATAAAAATATTTATGTGGAAAGCTTCCCAGGATAACCAGAAATAGAATTTACCATTCCAAATTCTCAAGCAACACATTTGTTACTCTTGGTGTTTGAGAAGTTGCAATTAAGATTTATCGACACCTAATGCTTCTAAAACACCTTCACTCCCCGACAGGCAGCCTGACGCACGTTACAGGCACTGACTCAACAGTCAGAAGAACTGTGGTGTGAGGTACTCTCATCTCTTATTTTTGACGAGAAAATTGAGACACAAAAAGGAAAAAAGATAATGAAGTACATTTGGCAATATCTTGAGGACTCTTGAACATAGATGATGAGCATATGGAGCTTAATATACATTTTCTCTCTTTTGTGTATGTTTGAAAATTTCCTAAGTTTTCAATATTAAAAAAAGATATTAACTAGGACACAGCTAGTTAAAAGTGGTAAAAACAAGAGCTTACTTGTGGTCTGTCTCCAAAGCCTTGTTATTTACCTTTTTAAAGGTATTACAGTTTAAAACCTTGATCTGACAGATATCTGTATACAATTGTGAAATTATGAAACTATAAGGAAATTCGTGTAATCGTTATTTAGAAAGAAAGCAAATATTCTTCTATGGGATTAAAAAATAAGTAATCTCCTGCTTCTAGTCAAGAGAAGAAGAGAGAAGAACAAGGCTTAGGCTTAATTACCCTTCTGCCTTAAACAACTAGAAAACTAGAAAGATCTATGGAACACTGGTTTCATGACATTGAACAGGACGGTGAAGGACTGTGATCCCCAGGAGAAGGTCAGCCAACAGGGTGACCCTCAGGACTGCCTCCTTACTAGCAAATTCCTGAGGTGTAGCTAAAGCAGACCAATCTATACTGTGACAATGTTTATATCAGAACAGAAGAAAGGTTTCAAATCAATAATTGAAGACTCTCCTTTAAGAAACTAGAAAGGGAGGCTCAAACTAAATCCCAAGTAAGCAGAATAAAAGGGAGTAATACAGACGAAGGTTAAAAAAAAAAAAAAAAAAAGACAGAAATTGTGGTATCATAACCGGTAGTGGTGGTTATGTGACCTGGCATCTTTGATAAAACTCATTAAACTGCATGTTGAAATACAATGATTTGCACTGTACTGTATAATTATACCTCAATATAGCTGATTTAAAGGGAAAACTATAAAAAACTAAAAATAAGCTGGCCATGGATGTGCTGATATTAAAGGAATGTAAGATACATTGTCTAAAGGTGTATGATCTCTAGGCGGGTAAGCAGGAAACTGACATCGCCGACTGTCTGAGTAAGGAAACAGGAGGCTCTGGGGCAGGGGGGACACTGCCTTCTCACTGCACAGCCTTTGTCCTCTTTGAATTGTTAAAAACTAAGGTTGTTCTCTAATAAAAATACTAGCTAATAATACAGTTTTTGCATAGCTTTTGCATTTTTAAAAATGCAAAAAAGTACAGTTGGTTTACATTCTATGTTTCAGGTGCACAACGGTGAATCGCAACCTCTAAAGAAAAAGCTCCATTTAAAGTTGCTGTAAGATGCTGCCCCGTGCGGCACGGTCCATCCGTGCAGCTCGTTCAGACGCGGCAGTCTGCAGGTCTTGCCCCGCCCCGCCTCGCCCCTCCCCCTGGGAACCCCAAGTCTGTGCTCTCTGTCTGTGCTTGTTTCTTTTCTGTTGTTTCGTTAGCTTAATTTTTAGATTCCACCTATAAATAATAACATGAGCATTTGTCTTCCTCTGACTTATTTCATTTAGTACAATGCCCTCCAAGTCCATCTCTGCTGTTGCAAATGGTAATTTTCATTCTTTGTTATGGCTGAGTGGTATTCCACACAAACCTCATCTTTACCCATCCATCTGTTCATGGACACATAGATTATTTCCATATCTTGGCTAGTGTAAATAATGCTGCTGTGAATGCTGGGGTGCATGAGTCTTTTTAGTGTTTTTTTTCCTTCAGATATATACCCAGGAGAGATATTGCTGGATCATATGGTAGTTTTATTTTTAGTTTTTTGAAAAACCTCCATACTGTTTTCCACAGTGGCTTTACCAATTTCCATTCTCTCCAACAGTGCACCAGGGTTCCCTTTTCTCACATCTTTGCCAACATTTGTTATTTGTGACCTTTCTGATGATACCCATTCTGATAGGTGTGAGGTGATATCTCATTGTGGTTTTGATTTGTATTTCTCTGATGATTAGCAGTGTTGAACATCTTTTAATGTGCCTGTTGGCTAGAACTTTGATACTTTTTCTTTAGAATTAAAAGAAAAATCTGTCTAGAGCTTCAAAAAACCTCCCTTGAAATATCAATTTGACATTCTCTGGCACCACATTCCTACTCAGAAGGGAATACAATGAGATGGAAAATACAAATTCAATTCCTTTGGCAACCAAAGTAACTACTATGGATTACAACTTGGATGCTTTACTGGAACTCTGAAGTATTACTTCATGTAATTTCCTCAATCTTGTAAGAAAAGAGATATTATTACTCTTATTTTCCACACATAAGAGACTAGAGAAATAAACTGTTCCATTCTAGACGACTGAATCAGTTACTAAGTGAAAACTGGTACCCTGATCTCCTGGACTCCCATCTTCCCAGAGGTCAATTTGTTTTGTGGGTACACTTCACATGGAGGAACAGCAGCGGGTGGGGAAACACGTGTTGGTACAAGAGAAGAACGGCTGCCGCTGCTGACTGTGCTCCTGAAGATTAGATCTGAACACAAGAGGAAGGGCTGGCTCAGGAGAGAGGCGACCGCTGCTGACGCTTCAGGTCTTACTCTGCCCACCGGGGACAACCAGAGTCCAGGGCAGACAGCCACCTACCCTGGCACTTTATCACACTCCTCCTGGGTCTGACAAAATATGGGGAAGCTAACCATATGTCACTGTACCACGGAGGCAGTAAAGGTTAAACATACAGGATTCAGAGTTAGCTCTGTGACTCTGGGCACGCTCCTTGACCTAGCATCACCATCATCATCTCAATTTAAGGGCCAAGTTTCTACTTTTCAAAGATTTCTTTTGATGTGGACCATTTAAAAACTCTTCACTGAACCTGTTACAACACTGCTTCTGTTTTATGCTCCGCCATTTTGGCCCCAAGGCGGGTGAGATCTAAGTTCCCGACCAGGGACCGACCCTCAGCCCTGCACTGGGAGGAGGGCTCTCAAGCACTGGGCCCCCAGGGAAGTCCCTGGGGCAGTTTCTTGAACCCAGAGTTTCTCTCTCTTCACTCTGGGGTGAAGTCACCTGGTCTATTAAGGATACTATACATTTAAATAAGTTCTCTCTTCCCCCGTCTCTCATTTTCAGAAGAAATTCAGGAAGGATGTTTCCTATCACTTGTTACCCTCCCATCTACCTCTCTGTCTCTTTTGAAACCACAGTAAGAATCACAGAATCTGGAACACTTCTAAGGGAGGAAGCAGCTCTAGGCCCGCACCAATGCCGGATGAAACCTAAGAGAAAGCAGAGACGACGGCCGGGAAGCGGACTCTGCTTCCATCGGTGATCGGGCGCTTGCGGAAGTCCCAGCGTTCCTTAACTCCCTGGGGACAGGCTGAGAGAGGCGAACCTGTGAGTGAACACACCGCACTTCAAAAGCCGCCAGAATGCAACTCAAATGCAACAGGCTATTTTTAGACATTTCTTATCATCATAAACAAAAATGAGTATTATATGGGAAATAAAAGCTCTGGAGAAAAACCAAAGAATCAATGACTAAGCAAGACTAGTCTTGGTGTTTTGATTTTGGTTGGGGAGAAGGGATGGTAACGAGGAAGTGAACATTAAGGAGCACGGGTGGCAACTTCTCACGTTTCAAGAAACTGGCAACAGCACTATTTCAAGGGCGAATGTGCAGTAGCAGATACTATACCACCTTCCTCCTGATATTCCCCTACTGCTGGTTAGGTGAGAGCGAGGAGCGTAACAGTACTGAGGTGCCTCCCCAGAAGGGTACGTATGCTGCATCACTGTAAAGACAGAAGGAAAAGAATTCAAAGTGTCCACACACTCTCTGCCACTCTTTCATTAAGAGATATAATCTACTTCCCTGCCCCGAGTCAGGGATGATCTTGTGGCCTGCTTTGACCAGTGGTCATAAGTGATGGTAAGACCAGATGTTTTACTGCTTTGGAGTCCTGAGCACCTTTGTAAAGAGGCATGGCTACTCTGCTGGAGAGAGAATACAGACAGATGGCTGGCCAGTCCACAGGTGAGAAAGCAGAAAAGTAAATGAGTTACCTGGATTTCTAGCCCTAGTATAATGTCTAGATGACCAGAGTTGCTTAAGTGGCCACAGGCAACCAAAAAAACCATTAGGCGATGCTCTCCCCAGTTTCCTGGTCTATACATGAAACATAAAACAACTGGTTGTTGTTCTAAAACACTCATCAGTAGTGTGGCAAACTTTTTCTTAAAGAGCCGGACAGTAAATATTTTAGGCCATCTGGTCTCTATCTCAATTATTTGTCTATTGTACTCAATTGCCATTAGAGTATCAAAGTAGCCACTCTGACAATAAGTAAATGAACATCTAAGACTGTATTCCAAACTTACAAAAACACAGCAGGCTGGATTTTGCCCATGAGCTAAAGCTTGCCATTCCCCGCATCAAGTTTTGTAGTGGCTTGTTATGCAAGAGATCACTGAAACGACAAGCAGCTTTCTTTGGGGGACGGCCTTAGTGTAGCTCCTCTCTGCTGTGCGGATGACTGCAGAGGTCTCTTTGCTCTTTCGACGCAACAACTTTAAACTTTAAACATCCTGATTGGGGCACACTGGTGGCACAAGATTTACTCATAATCTGTATCTGCTCCATGAGAAGGTTAGCTTACTCAGCAATCAATCCTTGTCACACACAGACGAGTTTACCAAGTCTTAGAGGGTCTGCTTTTTCTAAGAACAGGATTGAGTGGCAGAAGACAGTACAAATAAACCCCATTCACCTCTGATTATCCAGGTGCTAATCATAACTAAGTTTAAGTTATCACAATAAATTATGAGTTAAGAAACTGGAAATCGTATTTACCACATCCACTTAAAAAAATCTTCCACAAAAACATGTACTAAGACAAAGACTCTAGCAAGTTCTAGTTAAGTGAGAAAACAGCTCATCGACACTCTTCCTTAGCTTTGAATAAGGCAAATACAATTTCTCCAAAAAATGGTCATGAGCGGTCCAAGTGATAGCTTTTTCTTTTTTGGTTACCTAAGAACAATTCAAAGATTAGATGGTTTTATTGATGGCATGTAAGAAAGTTATTATGAAGACTATGCAGAGCCATGTTAAAACATTAAGCTATCTTTCTGGTAATTTTAAATAATATGCATTTCATATAATGGACCCTGGGATGTTGGATCTGAATTGGTAACATCAGTAAATATTGAGTTCCAGTAGTAATATGCACTCCAATAGCCGGAACTTGGCTTCTAAATACCTTCCTCACAAAAAGGGAAGTAGGACTTCTTGGGAGAAATGGGACAATTCCAGGTCTACGTAAGACTGGAACATCTCAGGCCAAAAAGAAAGTATGCCAGGCCGTATGGGAACTTGCAAAGAGCACAAAGGCGCCTGATCTGGGATAATCCGAATGTGTGTGCTCAGTCACTCAGGCGTGTCCAACTCTGAGACCCCATGGACCGTAGCCCGCCAGGCTCCTCTGTCCATGGGGATTCTCCAGGCAAGAACACTAGAGTGGGTTGCCATGTCCTTCTCCAGGGGATCTTCCCAAACCAGGGATTGAACCCAGGTCTCCTACATTGCAGGTGGACTCTTTACCGTTTGAGCCACCAGCAATTCCATTCCTGGGCATATATCCGAAGGAAAGAAAATCAGTATCCTGAAGAGACATCTGATCTCCATGTGCACTGCAGCATTATTCACAGTCGCCAAGGTACGGAAACAATCGAGGTGTCCATCCGCAGATGAAGGGTAAGGAGAATGTGGTGTGTCTATATGATGGACTGTGATTCAGCTTTTAAAAACAAAGGGAATTCTGTCACTTGCAACAGCACGGATGGAACTGTAGGGCATTATGCCAAGTGAAATGAGCAGACAGACAGAGACAAACACTGCATGCTATCACGTACATGTCAGATCTAAAGACTAAACAGTCACACTCTAGAAACAGAATAGAGAAGTAGCTGTCAGAGGCCGGAGGCCAGGGGAAATAGGAGGAGGCTGGTAAAAGGTTTAGACTTCTGGCTGTAAGACAAATAAGTACTGAGGATCTAAAGTATAACGTGGAGAGTATACTTGATAACACTGTCTTGTATAACGGAAACTTGTTAAGCAAGTAGAACATATGTTCTCACACAAACAAAGAAGTAAATACGTAAGGTGACAGAGCTTTTAAATAACTCAGTTGGGGAAATCCTCCCACTGTGTGTGTGTGTGTGTGTATATTTATCAAATCATGCTGCACACGTTACCTTATAATTTTGTCAATTATACCTCAATAAAGCTAAAAATACATACACATATGTCACAAGCACAAAAAGCTTGTTTTCCAGTAACTATATTACTTTGAAATTCTTAATATGATAGTAACCATTATATGTACCTTAAGAGTCCACTAAAATGAAGAACTAGATCTTCTAAAAAAACAAAAAATCTATTAATACATAATTAATAAAGGAAAAAACCCATAATAACCATTAGGTACTTTTTTTGGTTAAATTTCAACAAGTTTTATTCATGGTTTAATGATCAACTCACTGTGACTTTAAGAACATAAGCTCACTGATTTTTCATTTTTCCATGTGTAATTTTGTGAGACCTAGATGATAACAGTAAAACACCCACCTGCCCAGTCAGTTGATCAACGAATGCATATGATCGGTAGGTACTCACCTGAATTCAACCACGATCCTCTTCTGGGGGAGGCCAGAAAAAAGTTCACTTTTTAATCCATATTTTGAGCCATCTTCAATCACCTGTTGCAGTACAGTCTAAAGAGTAAAAGGTATGGGATTTAATGATACAGAAAAACTGCAATTTTCTTAATTTGTTACTGGGAACTAATTCTTGCTAATTTTCTCATTCTGATTTACGGAGCTGAGAATTTTACAGCAGTTAGCAGCACTGCCTCCTTTGATCGCTAATGCTAATCAGAGCAGTCGTGACACAAGTTAACATCTGTGGGGCCTCTGTGCCCTGTTACACATCATGTCTATTCATCCTCACGGCAGCCAATGATGTAGGTATTTTACAGATGGAGAAACTCAAGTTTAGAGGGATAACTGCCAAAAGTCCCATAGCAAATAGCAACAATAAAACCAGAAGCAGCATCTAATATTTATTGAATGCAGATTACAAGCCAGGCACTGTACTAAACATTTTATATGTATTATATATATTACTCCTTACTACTACCCTGAAATGAGTATTACTTTTACAAGCGAGGAAACAGAAGCTCAGACTGGTTAAGTAACTTTCCCTAGGTCACACTGCAAAAACTTTGCTCACTCCACAGCTTAAGTGTTAACTCGGCATGGTGCTGCTACTTCTGTGATACTGATGACCTCAGTAACGGCAGAAAACAAATAAAAATCATAACTCAAGCGCCTCTTGGCCAAGTAAGAAATGAGGCAATACCACAGAAACTGTCAAAACATATTCCAGGTTAAGTTTTAGTTATTCACCATAGAATTACTATATAGGTCACAAAATTCATACTTTATTTTTTGCTAAGGGTGATGATGCATTTATTCATTATTTATTTTTTATTGTAGGATTTTGAAATGACTGATAGATTTTTACTTACTCTTTTACTGATTTTGTTCCACAAACAGGATTTTAAGTCCTAAAAATGTAGTTTCTGACATGAAGAATTCTATCATTAGGGCTGGTTAAGACAGTCACTAAACCGAAAAGGAAGAAAGGCAGCAGGAGGCAACAAAGCAACACTTTTAAGAAGCCTCTATAGAGTGCGAGGCTCAAGTCTAGAAACTTCTGTTATCTTTAAGCCTTACAATCTTAAAATGGGCCACATTTCCCATTTAACTGATGCAAGAGCTAGGCTCAGAAGTTAAGGTTCAGACACAGAGAAAATCCTTCACTGACACTGTGCATTAAGCCGCACAGAGAAAGGATTATATAGACATTAAATACAGTACTGTCTACAGCACACGAGGGACCCATTCAGTGTTTGTTACTCCAAGAATATGGGTCACAAGGAGATTGCAAGTAGGGCGGTAAATGTTACAGGTAATTCATACTTGGATCACTCAGAGGTTAAGGCTTATCCAGCCTTTTCACCTTCTATCCCTTTTTATGTAAGGCATGGCAGACTCCAAAAAAGGTACTGACAGTTACAATTCTCTTTTAAGAAATGACTCTTGAATAATTGATTTCTCTGGCATAAACAAACAAACAAAAAAAAAACCTTTAAGACTACCTTATAAAAAAAAAAAAGACTACCTTATGTGCTTCGCTTCCAAAGCATTCACTGACAATTCAACCCACCTGCTAACTATATATAGTTTCTTTCTCTACTGCTTCACTGAAGGTGTTCTCAAAATCAGTATTTTAAATGTCAACCCAGCTGAATACTTAAGTTGTGTTTATTATTTTTATCAATTCATTTTTTGTAAAATTAAAAAAATTAAACAAATTGAGATAAGGCGAAAGTCTGCGCTAATCCTCATCCCTTTCTGCCTTCCCCAGGGGTAACCACTTTTAAGCACCATTTTGATGGATGACGACTCCCTTCTCCCTCCTTCCTTGGTTGCAGTGACATCATTCTCCTGACTTTTGCTTTCCTTTGCAGATTCCTCTCTCAATGCCCACTCGATTCCCTTGCTGCGCTCTTTTCTCGCTTCTAGCTCCTTACTTACACTTCTCCTATGTGTAAAGTCCTAAGACTTCACCACTTACCTACCAGAATCGTGTGCTACAGATTGATCTACACAACTCAGGATTGAGCATCTCTCTCAGGCACTTCAAACAGAACATACTCCTCTTCTTTTTACATTCTTCATTTCTACAAACTTCACTCTGAACCCTCCAGCTAACCAAGTCAGAGACCTGGGAGTTCCTAAGATCTACCTTTTTCCCTCAACCTCCAGAATCAGTCATCTGTTAATCACCAAGCTCTGCATGTGCTGTCTCCTACATATCACTCTAGTTCTCTCCTCTGGTTTAGACCCTCATCATCTGTCAGCTACACTGCTACAAAAACTAAAACAGAAAAGTAATGCCTATCTTATATAATATACATATTTAATCAGGTCTATGGGCTTTCCTAGTGGCTCAGTGATAGAGAATCCAACTGCCAATAGAGGAGACGCAGGTTCGATCCCTGGATTGGAAAGAGCCCCTGGAGGAGGAAATGGCAATCCACTCCAGTATTCTTGCCTGGGAAATCCCATGGACGGAGGAGCCTGGTGGGCTAAAGGCCATGGGGTCACAAAAGAGTCGGCCATGATTTACTTTCTGTTTTAAGGTTTCAATGATTTCTTACCACTTAAGTGACTTTACAGTTTCTGGTTTGATTTTTACATGCATATCATTTTTACTTTTTTAATTTTGAGGAAATTGGTTTGTTGAAAAGCACACTGTAATACTGATAAAAATCACAAGTTAGAAGTGTTGTTTTATAGTAACATAATATATAATGATTAAAATGAAATAAATTTCATTAGCATAATACCAAAGAATCATCACAGGTGCCACCTGTGGTACACATAACACACCGCAGAAATAATGAGAGAGGAAAAAGCTGTAACTGTCAGGCAGAGCACGTAAGGCCCTTCCCACTGTGTAATTTCATATCCTTCCCCAGGCCATCCAACGTACGAATCAGACTCAGTCACCTTCTGACTTCTAGACAACGCCGTATTCTTACTTGTACCCTGGCCCAACTGTCCCCTCTGCCTGGAATGCCTGCCCTCGTATCTCCCAAGGATATTCTTTATTTTCATCCTAATTCAAGGTTATCTTTTGCCTCCTCAAGACAGATTTACTTTGATGGAGTGAAGGAAAAAAAGAAGAGATTTATGTGCTTCTTTGTTTACACTGGGATTGCATCTTACACATGCCTTCTTTATATGGTTCATCCCAGTGTCTAGCCATTACACATTACATCGTGATTTTTCAATGCTTTTCTTTCCTTGAGGCCAGGACACATGCCATTTTGTCTCTAGATTTCAGTAATATAGTCCCTGGGAAATAATAAGCAAGGAGTTTATTGAATTAGTGGGCACAAAGAAGAATGTCAGAGAGCTAGTAAAGTTCCCTGATATTACAAAAGAGAAATAAGTTAGGGGTCATTTATTCACCAATATTTATGTTTAAAGGTAAGATATACTTGGTAATGTAAATGCAGGTACATAAAGAACTTAACAGAAACTAAATCTTTCAAAAGTTTCACTTTTTGGGTTGCTTCAGCCAATTAATGACTATGCCAACTGGCTGGTACTTTCTGTTTCCCTACCACCAATTCCATTTTCTGTAGATGGATTTTGCCATTTTATTGAATTCTTTATTGGTCAGTATTTCTCCACAACTTTCAACAGAACTTCTAATGAAGTTAGAATGCTTGAATGACAGGTCAGTTCCTTAGTAGCTGAAACGTGCTTAATCATTCATTCTCTCCATGTGTTCACCTGAGACCACACATGACTTGAATGTGACCACTGCCTACTGACATAAACTCAATTAGTGAAATAATGAGCAAAGTTAGAGACACTTAAATGAGTCTTTTTTCTTTTCCTTAAGTTTTGGAAGAGCATGCACAGTTGGATTTGGCAAATAAAACTGCATGTATCTGAAATAAAAAATGAGGTTATTCCTTGTTTATTTCTAAGGCACACCAAAAAAACCCAAAAAACAAAAACAGGATTTTGTTTGCTTTTTCCCTATGTGGTTAAAACTCATTTTCTGTTTTTCCTCCCTGTAAACTGAACTAACTATTAATTGAAGCTACAGTTGCTTCTGAAAGTCATCTCTGAAAAGTGAAAGTGAAAGTTGCTCAGTCACGTCTGACTCTCTGTGACCCTACAGGCTACACAGTCCACGGAATTCTCCAGGCCAGAACACTGGAGTGGGCAGCCTTCCCCTTCTGCAGCGGATCTTCCCAACCCAGGGATCAAACCCAGGTGTCCCACGCTGCAGGCAGATTCTTTTACCAGCTGAGCCACCAGGGAAGCCCAAGAATACTGGAGCGGGCAGCCTATCTCTTCTCTAGCAGATCTTCCAACTCAGGAATTGAACCAGGGTCTCCCGCACTGCAGGCAGATTCTTTACCAACTGAGCTATCAGGGAAGCCCCAGGAACAAGTCTGGTGCCAAAGTGAGAGCTCTTCACAGTGATAAGTTCCTCCAGCCCCCAAAAATGTATTATCTAGTCCCAGAGCTGTGGCAGTTCGCACTGCTTTTAATTTCACATTTTAGCCTCCTACCTTTGAGGATGATTTATATGAAGACAGTATAAACTGCTATTAGTGTTCCAAACCTGAGCTAACATTTAATCATCCCAATTCTGCCAGTATTAGTAACTCAATTGCAATGCATGAACAGATACATTTTATGCAAGGCTAAATTTGTACATGTGTAAGCAATGACGAACTCGTAATTCTCTGCTTGATGATTAAGTTTTGGACATAGATCACTGGCTGCATGTTAATCTTGATAACTTCAAAGTGGAAAAAAAGTTTTATAATGGTCCTGAGAGGGTTGAATTTTCTTTTCAACGTGATCTGGAAACTTGAGACTCACAAATGAATATTGTTTAAGGCCCCAAAATAATGGCGCCAAGTGTAGAAGAAATTAGGCTTTGAGCAGATAAGAACCGCTATTAGATCATAACTTATAACACAGGCACAATGCTTAACATTCCTTTCTCAAACCATGGGTGCTCTCTAGGGTGTATCTCTACTGTGACACTGGGCAGGGCTGCTGCAAGCAACCTGCTTGTCCTTTAAGGAAGGACAATAAAGTCACGTTATTATCCAGAGCCTCCAAGTTGTTACAATGAAGCGAGGGTTTCCACATGCGGAAGAGCAGCTGGACCTCAAAGCTCTTACTCTTTCCCCGCATTGTCAACTGAGAGGGATTTGCGAATATTTTCAGTAAGTGAGCTAGCGGGCATCCTTATACCACAGAAAAACCTCATAATTAATTGTAATAAAGCATGAAAACTCACGACCATTGAAATTTTAAATTATTAACAAAATATATGCCTTGCCTCAAAATATAAACCACATCTCCTTCAGCTAAGCTGGCTATAAAGGCAAACTTCATCTACCATAGCACATTTTCCCATCTCAGGGAAAACAAAAAAAGTAAAGTACTGGCGCCCATCGAGGGGCCTGAAACCCGAAAGGCACGCTGGTGAGCCGCCCTCCTCCTGCAGACACCGAGAGCAGCCGGCGGAAAGGGCCCTTTATTTCAAACGCGACATCAGATTCACCGGTTTGCCAGGTTGGCAAGAAATGTTATCAAGAGCCCAACAAGACAGAGACACTTTTTAACATGCTCAAAACAAATTTCCTTCTTGTCCCTGTGACAGATTTTGGTTTAACAAGTTTAATCTTCAAATAACAGTGGGAAAAAAAGATAAAAGAAAAAAGTTCAAAGATCTAAAGACAAGCATGAAACACTAACTCTTTCAGAAGAATTATAGGGCTGATGGGTAAGTATCTGTAAACTACATAATCTTGGTAAGAAACTATATTAGAAGTTTTGGTTTTATCCTTATTTGCAATTAAAGACCATAGTATATACAAAGCCTGACCTACCCAACAATGGTGTTTTTTATTTTAAATAATAGACCAAACTGCATTATGATAAATTTTAAAGTTCAACTGAGATAAAACTCAAAGGGTCTCACACCCCTGCTTATCTAGGAGTACCTGTCCTCCACACTCACTCAGCAGAGACCCAGTTCCCCTGTGAGGTTTCCCCAGCTCCTTCAGGTCAGCCTATTTCGCCATCTCTGGTCTTTCTTATGCTTACTATACCAATCACTTTAAGAAAGTTCATACTGTTTTATTAAAAGAAAGAGAGTCTTATGGTTTTTCTTGTATACATCTTATGCTTCCAACAGATTATAGGCTACGAAAGGGTGGCACCCAGCAGTACTTTTCCTGTATTCAATACGGAGTCCATTGAGTCATTTAATAACGGTTATCTTGCACTTACTGCAGGCCTGGAGCTGTACTAGGAACCGGGTATGTGAGAAAAACAGATGCTTTAATCCCTAATGGAAATTAGAGTTTAAAGGGCAAAAGGCATTCATCAAATAAGAAAAATGTAAAACAGCAACTACAGTTAAATTCTGCCAAGGAGGCATATACACGGTGAGAGCGCGAATGAATGAAGGGGTCAGCAAGGCACTGCCAGGGGACATCAAGATGTGCCGGACAAGCAGACTGAACTTGGGGGGTTTCCAGGCGGTGGGATCAGAACGTGCAAAATGTCTGAGGCAAGAGGCGGCGGGATCAGTTTAAGAACCGGAGGGAAAACACTGCCGCTGCAGCAGGGGAACGGGAGAAGGTGCACCCACTGGGCCGTGACCAGCCTCACCTTTGTTAGCAGCTCTCTGTTGATTTTGAAATTCACAGTCCCCTGGCCAGCGCTGATTTCACTCACCACTGTGTCACATTTTAGCTGAAAAGATATGAAGTGAAACAGGAATGTTATAAAACAGGCCTAGTGAGTTCTGCAGCTCTAATCCTATGGAACTGGCTTCCAAGGACAGCAGGTGTGTCCTCTCTCATAGCCATGCGTCTGGACTTGGGCTTAGCGGGTCTCTCCAGCTGCCGTTACGTTTGTGCTCACGTTTTCTTCTTTCCCGACTGGGATGCTACTCTGTTCAGAGACTCTCTCTTCCTCTTTCCCATGTTCTCACCTCAAATTCTCTAATGTGGAAAAAAGGAGCCATCACTTTACCCCCACCTTACGTACCATGACATGCAATGAACTCTCTATTTTACCCACCTTTCATAAGAGTGATAGAACATGATACTCTGTTAGGGCCTCCACTAAAACAACTTACACCCCCATAAAATATGTAAAAAATTTAAATATTTGGTCTTTAATGAACACGCTTTCCATTTCTAGCCAACCAGATGTTCAAAGCAGCCGGGAGACTCACTAAGTTTATTTCAAGAGATACCTGGTGTTACTGAGGAGCCACCAGTTTTCATTTTTGAGAACTCACGGGAGGAGGAGGAAATAAATACTGTAGTTAGGAGAATTTTATTCCTGGCATGCTTCCTGATAAAAATCTGGGGTGAGACTGCGGGTCCAACTCCTCGTTGGGGAACTAAGGTCCCGCGTGCAGTGTGGCAAAAAAAGAAAACAAATCTGGGGTGATTTCTGTGGTCACACGAACATCTACTTAGCAACCAGAGCCTCTCTGCCATACTCATTCTCTACACATTTTCCTGTGAAAGTGACTCTCACAGTTTGGGCTCTTCAGCTGCCCAGGCCTTCCTCAGTATCACATGCAGTAATCCTATTTAAAACAAAACAAACAACTTTGTCCCAAACCTTCTGTTTTCTTTCTGAAGGTATTAAACACTAACAATTCAGATGTGGTCATTCTCCACAATCCTTTCAATTCCTCTGTTAGATACTGAGCCCATCAGAGAAATTAGAAATGAGAGAGGTTTATTAAATCATCTAACCACTTCTCTGAAATCATGGTTCTATTTACAGCTTATCATTTCATTTCTTCTCATATTTTAATGTTCATCTTCTCAGAAACTCATTTTTAAAACTGCAGCCCACTGTTCTAATTTATCAAACTTGTTCTCCAGAATTCAGAAGTCCATCCAGCTTCAATCTATAAATTTAATTAACACTCAGTCTTCCTATAAGTAGTTAATCAAAAAACTGAATACTGTCAGCTCAAGAGAAGTATTTCATAACTAATTTCAAAAACCATCCTAACCTTATAGTATGCAGCTAAAATTTAAATTATACTTTCCAAGGAGTCTTGAACAAAGACACACTATTAAATCCATTATTATGGCTGACATAGCCTGCAGAATATTTTTTATTTAACATGTTTATTATAATGTCAAAAGAGGTAATAGTGCTAAAGTACCTTCTCAGCCAGTTTCATGGCTTGCATTTGAATGTCTGGTCGTGAATGGTCATTGTTGTTTTCCCATAGAGAATCCACAGAAAGCTGGAAGTCGGCTACCTCTCTAAAGACAGACGAGAAACAGGAAAAGACTGTTACCTTAAGAACGTTACCAGAGTAAAAACAACAAAAAAAGACTAATCACTTTGGGGTTCTCTACACTGACATATTCTTATCAGAAGAAGTTACACTTTCAAAATATAAAGCAAAGCAATTAGAAATATCATCACTATGTACTGATTGAGTACTTTATCTTATAAAATTCTTCCTCTTCCATCACCCAGCTGTAGCATTATGGTATCTCTGTAAGAAACACACAGCAACCACCTTATTTGACAAATGTGAAAAATGATGTCTGGCAAGTTCACTGTCTCCCCTAAAAGTCTACTGCAACTAATAGACAGTCAGAAAAAAGCTCAAGTCTCTTGACCTCTTCTACAAATTTTCCTCCACTATTTCAAATACTTCCTTCTTTCAAGCCTCTTCACTGACCTTCAGATGACCAAAGCAAAATTTTTAAAAAACGGTGAAATCTGAATTTTAACATGAGAAAAGTATTATTCTTAACACCCAGTAGTTCCTTAAAGAGACAGACATAGCCATTCTTTTCATTGGGTTGGTGATGAAACAATGCAAAAACAAAGAAACCAAGAAAGAAACCAGGCAACTGATTAGTGAAAACGATCATTTGCTGCAAAGAGCAGTTGTCTCTAAGGAAGGATGGTATACAGGTGGCTTCAACAGTAACTAATGTTTGATGTGTAAAAAACAAAATTTGGAAAAAATTAAGACCTGACATGTTAGAAAGTGAACATGAGTATTCTTTACATTAGTCTCTATAAATTTTCTCTAGTTTGAAATTGTTCAAGGTATAAAAATAATATACAAACGTCCACATAATCACCAACACTGAATGTTTAATAACGGAGTAGAGAATGAGACTCTGGGCAGAACAGCTGGGTTGGACCACTGTCTGTCTGGACCATTTCTAGCCCCTCACCTGCTCATGGGTTTCTCTGGTGGCTCAGCTGGCAAAGAATCCGCCTGCACTGTGGGAGACCTGGGTTCGATCCCTGGGTTGGGATGATCCCCTGGAGAAGGGAATGGCTCCCCACTCCAGTATTCTGGCCTGGAGAATTCTAGGGACTGTATAGTCCACGGGGTCGCAAAGAGTCGGACATGACTGTGCGACTTTCACTTCAACACAAAACAGAGGAGCACAAATAACTTCCTTATCATTCTTGAAATCCAGACACATGTCTAAAAAATTGTGTAACTTCAGATTACATTAAGGAATCTAGTCAATAATAACCATTAAGAATTTTCCTGAGCCTTGAGCAGTGACCAAGGCGGCAGAATACAAAGACCCTGAGCCAACCTCCTTCTGCACGCACACAAAAACTGCAACTGTTTAACAAGCAACTACCCGCTGCAGTCACCGGATGACTAGGAGAACAAAACCTGGTGCTCAGACAGTAGAGAATCCGCCTGCAATGCAGGAGATCCAAGTACGATCTCGAGGTTGGGAAGATGCCCTGGAGAAGGAAATGGCTACCCACTCCAGAATTCTTGCTGGGAGAATTCCAAGGATAGAGGAGCCTGGTGGGCTACAGTCCATGGGGTCGCAAAGCAGTTGGACACGGCTGAGCGACGAAGCACAGCTGCACAACTTGGGACAGAGATACTGACAGCAGTCAGTTTAGGGAGCTCGCTCCATGAGGAAGCTGGTGCTGGTAAGGACCATTCTGAAATCCTCCTCCTCGCTTATTAGTGTGGGTCCCAGCCAGTCCTCAGCAGTTCTGGGGTATTCCAGGCCACGTACACGGCCCCACCCAACAATGGGCTGACAATAGCCAAGGGATCCCCAGGCTGCCACCAAGTGCTCATAGGGACCCTCCTTCCTCACTGAGGTGGGCATCAGCCCTGGGATTCCTGGGCCCTGCAGCAAAAGATATGGTTTAGCCCACTAGGACACAGCCTTACTCAACATAAGGCTAACACCATCGCCAGGACACCCTGGGCACCTCAGCCAGCCGGGTCAGGACATGGCCACACTCACCAGTGGGCGATCGCCAGCCTTGGGTCACTTTGACCCTGCCCTCCAGGAGGCCATCACCAGCCCCAGGACTATTCCAGGCCGTGGCCCTGTTCATGAGCAGGCTAACACTGGCTCTGGGACGGCAGGCCCTGCAGCTAGCCACCCTCGGAGTTAGCTCCCTAAAAGAGACGCAGCTCTAGTTTCAGGATCCCCGGGGCTCTGGAGCCAGTTGTCTTGTGACCCAGCCCTACCCATCTGCCAGCCTGTACCAGGCCCTAGGGTCCCCTGGCCACACAGCCAGCCACCTCAGGACCCAGCCCTGCTGCCCAGCTTGTCAGCATCAATAATGGGACACATCAGGCCAGGTGCATCTCTGGGCAGGGACACAGCCCCACCCAGCTGAAGGTCAGGTATCTCAGGACCTCCGGAGTCCCAAGCTTCCCTGGGACTTGGTCCTGCCCGCCAGAGGGCCCAGGCCCCCCGCCCAATGATGGCACTCCTCCTGGACCCTCAGGGTTACATTAGACCCAGGACCACCCACCAGTGGGCTGCCACACTAGGACACTAGGGCGGCCTTGCAGCTACAGACTCCAGGACCCGGCTCTGCCACCAAGGGGCCAACACTAGCCCTTGGACCCACCGGGGCTCTGTAGTCAATTGACTTCAACCAGCCATGGATCATGAAGTACCGTGGTTCGTGCAGCTGGAGAAAAGCCACATACAGCTGCACCCACGCAGCTCAAAGCCACGCTGTTCAAGGGTCAACTACATACTTCAGAGAGTTAGACTACCTGAACAAACAGATTCATATCACGTTAAATAAACCAGATTAACAAAAACAGTATCTCTTAATTTTCCTGGCATGTTATAGCACTTTAGAAATACAGGACAGTTAGGCTTTGTTTCAGTACTCTAAAGGGTAACTGGCATTGTTAAGACAAAGCAGTACCAATTCCTTTATTTTAAACAAATTCAATATGCAGAATTTTCAACTGGTAGACTAGAGAAATTGAGGTCCTCCTCATTATTTATTTTCTATAAAACAAAGTCTTAGTATTTCAGACTGCTAAAGTGGAACTGCCCAAAGGAACTCAAAGCAGGTATAGAAAATCTTATTCAAAAGAGGGGCCAAGACAACAGGCAAGTGAAAAGATGCCCACCATCACTAATTACTAGGAAAATGTAAATCAAAATGAGGTATCACCTCACATCAGAACAGGTACTGTCAAAAAAGTGAGAAATAACAAGTGCTGACAAGAATGTGGAGAAAAAGGGACACTCAGACACTGCTGGTGGGAATGTAGATCGGTGCAGCCGCTACGGAGATTCCTCAAGAAGACCAGAACTACCATATGACCCAGCAACTTCTGGGTATTTATCCAAAGAATGTGAAATCACTAATTTGAAAAGATATAAGCACCCATATGTTTACTGCAGCATTATTTATAACAGCCAAGGTATGAAACAAACCAGTGCCCCAAAATGAATCGATACAGAAGATGTACACACACACACGAACGATGGAATGCTACTCAGCCTCAGAAAAAGATGGGATCTTGCCATTTGGGACAATTTGGATGGACCTTGAGGATATTATGCTAAATGAAGTAAGTCCAACCAAGAAAGAAAAATACCATATGATTGTGCCCACGTGTGGAGTATAAAGAACAAAAAATAAGTGAACAAATCAAATCAAACATGCAGATACAGAGTTCTAGTTACTAGAGGGGAAGGGGTGGTGTGGAGAATTAAATGGGTTAGGGGATCAGCTGTATGATGACAGACGGAACATTAAATTTTTGGTGGTGACATAGCATGCCATACTGGATACAGAATATTGTCTATGTGAAATATAAATAATGCTACCTCATTAAAAAAACAAGAAACAAAAGATGGGTCAAGACAGTTCAGCTTACTAAAGGTCTTTGAAACATAAAATAAAAACTGAGACATTTCCATGATTATGCAAAATGCCCTTTACAGATTCATAAAGTAGGTAACTATTGGCAATACTCTTATCAGTTTACATATAAGGCCCATCTTTTGGTCAGTGGTTTCCTCTATTCTTGGAACTCGATGCAGATGAAGTTGTAACAGGCTATTTTAAAGATGCTCTTTTACAAGACCATATGTAGCCTTTCTCTTTCTTTTCCACTTATCCATTTGTCCTATTCTGGGAAAAAGAACATTCATTGTACTTTGTATTAAAATCCTAACAAAGTTAAGGGGACAAATATTTAAGGACATGGTACAGTAATAATGGTATCATTATATCATAACAGTATAATGAGAATTTAAGCTTAAAGCATTAAGCCTACTATGTAGCTAATTTCTTGTCATTATTAATGAACTGAGAAAGTATTTTATTCAAGTATTGAAATTTTCTAGTCAGCTGGTAAATAAAGCATCAATGAGCATGACCAAACTCACAAAACAGATCTCTCTGAATCCAAGTAGCAACTATATAGATTACATGTAGCCCTAGCCAGTAGTTCTCTATCACTGGGGGGTCCTCAAATGGAAACGAGCAAAAAAACTGAAACCAAAAAAAACCACCAAAAATCTAGCAGTAAACATGGTACAATAGTATTCAGGCATTAGATAGGTGTTTAATCTCTAAGATCTCTTCAAAAACTCTGATTTTCTAACTAGAATCTTAGTTCTTTTATTTGCTGTTACAGAATTAAATCAAGCCTCATTTCAAATTTCTCAAAGACTGCCATATAGTTATTACACTAAACATCAAAACAACATGAGAATATTAATATAATCTGCCATGTCAGAGTATTAAAGTACAGAATTTTTATTATTTAAAGCCATGGGAGTAACACATTAAATCATGTATTAAGAATAATTTCAAGGACTATTTTGTAAACTGGAGAGTAACTGCATTTTTTGGTTAACTGACAAAATCAATCACATTCTAGATCATTACAAATATATTATACTTAACTCTTTTCTGGAAATCGGAACTGCAGATATTGACTTGATCAAGTTTTCTGGTGGAAGATCCAACACTCTGGAAAGCTAGAAATCAAACAAAAAGAAAAAAACAGAGCAAGACTGTTAACATATTTGTTCCAGATTAACAGAATGCTACTCAACAATTTAAAAAAATGCTGAACCACAACACAAATGAGCTTCAAATGTACTTTGTTACATGACAAGCACCAGATTCAAAAGACTGTATAATTTACGATTCAACTTATTAGACATTCTGGAAAGCCCCAAACTCTAAGACTGAAGATGAGATCAGTGGTTACCAGGAGTTGAGGATGACATGACCACGGGTGAGGTCAAACATGCCAGGGTTTGACCAGATACTGGCAAACAGGACTGTTTACTAAAAAGGATGAATTTCACATTTGTAAATTTAAAAAACTTTTCTTCAAAGAGTAGGGATAAACCACTGAGGCCCAAAGATAATTTGCCTTTTATTCATTCATAAAGTCCTTTTGTGCTAGACACTGTTTTAGGAGTTGTGGATACAGCAGTGAATAAAAGACAAAAATCTCATGCTACTTAAACAAGCAAACAAACAAATAACGTGGGGGCGGGAACCTGACCCCCAGGCTCTACCAGGTTGACTCGCTTGCATTTTTGAGAAGCTCACTGACGGACTGTAACAGTCACAGCTGTGAACTATTGCCCTCATCAGAAACTTGAAGTTTGTTGGAGGAGACATTCCTACTTATTGAATGATTCTCACATGACAGGGATTTCTTATATGCCTAGTTTTTCTCCGAAACAATCCCATGGATCACTATTGTAGACTTCACTTCATGAGTGATGAAACTGAAGTTCATAGAATTTATGTAATTTGCTTCAGCAGAAAAGCAGAGATGTGAACACAAGCTATCTTATAAGCAGAACCACATTTAATCCCTATGTCATATCTATATCCTTTCAACAAGAAATGCATGAAAACAAAACAGTGAAACAGCAGCACAGTCATAATGAATTTAAAACTGTCTTCACCTTTCTCCCCTAATTCCTCAATCTTTATGCAGCCTCTGCTGGGTCAAGTCATAGCTGGTGAGAGAAGGGAACGGGAACAATGGGGTGAATAAAAAAAGAACGTTGGAAGAGATTAAGAAGCAATCTTAATCCTCTTCAGAGGTGTTTGTAAATGTTCAGAAGGAGAGGAATAAAACTAAAGCCGCTACCCCCATTATGAATAAATAATATCTATCCTCTTAATATCAAAAGAAATTGGTAAATTTCATAAACCTAAAAAAAGGTTAAAACTTGCAGACCTGGAGCCATCATTTATGTTTAAGGTACTCTATTTCTACTTAGACTTAGCATATGCTGATTCTTTAAGTTTAAATCTCAAAGTACAGTCTTTATTTTTAAATTCTAGCCTTCAGGAACTGAATTACTGTATACTTCACAAAAAAGGCTTTTTTCCTTAAGACACTTGCTCAGAAGTGGATAAATAGTTCCAAAGCATTTACCAAATAAAGACTGTAATAGTTCATGTTTATAATGCAAAATGTTCCTGCCAGTACAGCTACACCAATAATAAAGGGTCCACTTTTACTATCTATGAGTCCTTGAGAAAGTCATTCTACATCAATGAGCTTAAGTTTTCCTATCTGAAAAGTGGAGGTAACAAATCTGTTAATAATAAACCGGGGCTCTTGCGAGGACTAACAAAATTGTGTCACGTCACAAGCAAGTAATAAATGTTACCTCCTTCTTCCTTCAAAGGGTTTTATTTTGGCCATGTCTTTCAAACTTACCCACAGCAATAAGATCTTCTGCCTATTCTTCTATTATATTTTTGCCTACTTTAAATATATCTAAACTCTCTGAAGAATAAGAGACTGTCACTCACCATGCAGTTACACACAAGTTAAGTCATCAGCCACTGTAGTTGCTGACCAATAATACACCCAACAAAAAACAGAATGAGGCACTCTGTGCTTTGGAAAAACAGGCCCCTTAGAAAGAATTTTAATAAATCCAGATTCTTGAATCTTCCCATATCTGAAGAAGCACTGAAATAAGTAACTGAGACATTTGCTCCTTGGATTAGCTGCAATCTCTTACTGAGATGTAACTTGACTGTGCGCACTCCCTAGCCAACACCCATGATTCAGCTGGCTTCTCTTCCTCCCTCTTTGGAGCAATTCACTCAGAGCTGCGAAGTGGCTGTCTCCCAGGCTACAGTCATCAGTAAGGTCCCTGAGTGAAACTCACACAACGGAATACTACTCAGCCATAAAAAGAATAAAGCCATCTGCAGCAACATGGATGAAACCAGAATTTATCATAATAAGTGAGGTAAGTCAAAGAGAAAGGCAAATACCAAATGATAGCACTTACATGTGGAATCTGCAGGAGATGGTGAAGGACAGGGAAACCTGTGTGCTGCAGTTCATGGGGTCACAAAGAGTTGGACATGACTGAGCGACTGAACAACAAATATGTGGAATCTAAAAATTTGACACAAATGAACTTATCTACAAGACAGAAAGAGACTCATGGACAAACAGAACAGACTTATAGAGGAGAGGGGGAGTGGGAGGCTGGAGTTAGTAGACGTAAGCTATTATACTTGGAATGGATAAATATCATCTTACTCGATAGCATAGAAAACTATTGACATTGTCAGTATCCTATGATAAACCATCATGGAAAACATAGGAGAATGTATATATATGTACAACTGAATCACTTTGATGTACAGCAGAAATTAAACACTGTAAATCAACTGTACTTCAACAACAAAACACTATTAAAAAACAAGGTTAAAAAAAAAAAACAAGGTAAATTTGGTTACATGCGTTGTTGTTCAGTTGCTAAGTTGTGTCCGACTCTGCGACCCCATGAACTGCAGCACGCTAGGCTTTCCTGTCCTTCACTATCTCCCGGAGTTTGCTCAAATTCATGTCTACAGTCAGTGATGCCATCCAACCATTTCATCCTCTGTTGCCCACCAGGTGTATTTTCCCACAATTAAAACCCAAAAGACAGACTTTGGGATTAAGTAGTAGAAAGAAGTCTTCTTTAATCATCTCCCATTTCTTACCCATTAACAAATTAAAATGAAAAGGAAGAAAGAAGAGGAGAAAGGAGGGAAGGTTAGAGGTTGGTTGGTTCTCCACCAACAAATACACCATAGGCGTGGCTCAAAGTTATGAACTTCAAGGATGGAAACCAAGGAAGATACAGCAGATTCTGAGAAGAAATAGAGCAGTCCTGTTTGGCAAGGCTCCTAAATTGAATTAACAATCGCATGAATACACCAAATCTGGAGAGGAAACATTGAATTCTGTTTTTTTCCCATCTATGACTGATAGATGCTGCAGATCTGCAGGCGAGAACGGGTAAAACAGAGACGTGATTGAGGGCACTTCCCGGCAGAAGTGAAGACTCCAGGGCCAGACTCTGAGGGCCTCCACGATGGAAACACAATGTACTCCCCAGTCACAGGGAGGAAATCCTGATACTGTGTTGCATGGGCAGGAAGAGGCATAGGAGAAATTTTGATAGGAAGATGGAAAAATGTCAGAACTAGCAGCAAAAATGTGCCAAGTCAGAGTTCAGGAGTAATGCGCACAGGTCCCCACGCCCTCCTGGAGAGACAGAAGAGGAGTGGAAAGCTGCAGAGTGCTATTCTGTAACCACGAAAGTGAGCTGAGCCAAGAAGAATGCTGATACGGAGAGTAAGGAAGTTGCCCACACAATGCGGAAGCAAATGCAAAGTCTGGGCAGAGCTGTCAAGCACTAGTAAGATGGAAAAGAACAGGCATGAAAAACAGACAAACTCAAAGAAAGCTGGATAAGGAGAGAACGGGCAGGGGCTGAAAGAAAAAGACAGAATGAAAGGAATGTGGCATACAAGAGATCAAAGAGCTCTAGAAGAAAAATACAAGTTAATACAGAGACATTCTTCACAAAGGCTTCAGGATGTCTGAATATAATAAGAACTAAACGACTGAAACACAGTGAAATAAAAAGGGAGTCTGCTGATCAAACAGTATAGAATAATTAAACACAAAGGAAGAGTGTAGTCAGAACTGAAAATAGAACATAAAAGTGCTAAGATAATCAGAATATACATTTTAAAAAACATAAAGCAATCCGACAAAGGTACATAAAATTGGGTAAAGGTAACTCGACTTTAGGGTAATTGGTGTCCCTAAAATAAGAGACAGCCAACGGGAATGCTGTGGGACTTGGGGAACTGAAACTGGGACTCTGCAACTCAGAGGCGGGGGAGCAGGAGGCGGGAGGGAGGTTAACCAGGGAGGGCACAAGTGTCACCTATGGCTAGTTCATGCTGATGGACGGCAGAAATCAAACCAATGCTGTGGAGCAATCACCCTTCAATTAGAAATTAAAAAACCAAAACACAGCCGCCAAGCAGCAAGTGGACAGGAAGAAGAGGCATTGGCTCTCCAGCAGCAGCAAGTCTAGAGGCAAAGTGCAAACCCACGCTCCGGCGTGCCGAGATGCGAAAGACTCTCAGGCAGAATGGAGCAGTCTTATTTAGCAGGTCTCCTCCCTTAGTCTTATTTACCAGCAGTCATAGAAATGAATTAACAAAACCTAAGAAAAATAGAAAGTACTCATGGATATATCATGGCTCCCCAAGAAGCAGGGCCTGGGAAAAGGACTGCATGCAGGCAGTTTATCTGGGAAGTGATTCTGAGGGCAGAAGTGATATATTGGGGAGAGCGAGAGAAGAGAAAAAGTAAATATAAGATAGTGCTATCAAGGTCACTGATACAGGCAATAGGGGCTTAGTTTCTATCTCACTTTTGCATACAATGTAAACCGAAATTGTCGATCCAAAAGTAGGGAGCAGGAGTCTCCATCCCTCAGTGACTGAGCGGGGGTCTTTGAGAGTGCTCACTCCATCCACCTGAGCTGAGGCTGTGTTGGCAGAGAGCGGGGTCTTTGAGAGTGCTCACTCCATCCACCTGAGCTGAGGCTGTGTTGGCAGAGAGCGGGGTCTTTGAGAGTGCTCACTCCATCCACCTGAGCTGAGGCTGTGTTGGCAGAGAGCGGGGTCTTTGAGAGTGCTCACTCCATCCACCTGAGCTGAGGCTGTGTTGGCAGAGAGCGGGGTCTTTGAGAGTGCTCACTCCATCCACCTGAGCTGAGGCTGTGTTGGCAGAGAGCGGGGTCTTTGAGAGTGCTCACTCCATCCACCTGAGCTGAGGCTGTGTTGGCAGAGAGCGGGGTCTTTGAGAGTGCTCACTCCATCCACCTGAGCTGAGGCTGTGTTGGCAGAGAGCGGGGTCTTTGAGAGTGCTCACTCCATCCACCTGAGCTGAGGCTGTGTTGGCAGAGAGCGGGGTCTTTGAGAGTGCTCACTCCATCCACCTGAGCTGAGGCTGTGTTGGCAGAGAGCGGGGTCTTTGAGAGTGCTCACTCCATCCACCTGAGCTGAGGCTGTGTTGGCAGAGAGCGGGGTCTTTGAGAGTGCTCACTCCATCCACCTGAGCTGAGGCTGTGTTGGCAGAGAGCGGGGGCTTTGAGAGTGCTTTGAGAGTGCTCACTCCATCCACCTGAGCTGAGGCTGTGTTGGCAGAGAGCAGGGTCTTTGAGCGTGCTCACTCCACCCACCTGAGCTGAGGCTGTGTTGGCAGAGAGCGGGGTCTTTGAGAGTGCTCACTCCATCCACCTGAGCTGAGTCTGTGTTGGCAGGGAGCGGGGTCTTTGAGAGTGCTCACTCCATCCACCTGAGCTGAGGCTGTGTTGGCAGGGAGCAGGGTCTTTGAGAGTGCTCACTCCACCCACCTGAGCTGAGGCTGTGTTGGCAGAGAGCGGGGTCTTTGAGCGTGTTAACCCCACTCCACCTGAGCTGAGGCTGTGTTGGCAGAGAGCGGGGTCTTTGAGAGTGCTCACTCCACCCACCTGAGCTGAGGCTGTGTTGGCAGAGAGCAGGGTCTTTGAGAGTGCTCACTCCATCCACCTGAGCTGAGTCTGTGTTGGCAGGGAGCGGGGTCTTTGAGAGTGCTCACTCCATCCACCTGAGCTGAGGCTGTGTTGGCAGAGAGCAGGGTCTTTGAGCGTGCTCACTCCACCCACCTGAGCTGAGGCTGTGTTGGCAGAGAGCGGGGTCTTTGAGAGTGCTCACTCCATCCACCTGAGCTGAGTCTGTGTTGGCAGGGAGCGGGGTCTTTGAGAGTGCTCACTCCATCCACCTGAGCTGAGGCTGTGTTGGCAGAGAGCGGGGTCTTTGAGCGTGCTCACTCCACCCACCTGAGCTGAGGCTGTGTTGGCAGAGAGCGGGGTCTTTGAGCGTGTTAACCCCACTCCACCTGAGCTGAGGCTGTGTTGGCAGAGAGCGGGGTCTTTGAGAGTGCTCACTCCACCCACCTGAGCTGAGGCTGTGTTGGCAGAGAGCAGGGTCTTTGAGAGTGCTCACTCCATCCACCTGAGCTGAGGCTGTGTTGGCAGGGAGCGGGGTCTTTGAGAGTGCTCACTCCATCCACCTGAGCTGAGGCTGTGTTGGCAGAGAGCAGGGTCTTTGCGAGTGCTCACTCCATCCACCTGAGCTGAGGCTGTGTTGGCAGAGAGCGGGGTCTTTGAGCGTGCTCACTCCACCCACCTGAGCTGAGGCTGTGTTGGCAGAGAGCGGGGTCTTTGAGAGTGCTCACTCCATCCACCTGAGCTGAGTCTGTGTTGGCAGGGAGCGGGGTCTTTGAGAGTGCTCACTCCATCCACCTGAGCTGAGGCTGTGTTGGCAGGGAGCGGGGTCTTTGAGAGTGCTCACTCCATCCACCTGAGCTGAGGCTGTGTTGGCAGAGAGCGGGGTCTTTGCGAGTGCTCACTCCATCCACCTGAGCTGAGGCTGTGTTGGAAGCGGGCTTTTCGACAGGATGGAGTGCTGTCAATGGTAAGTAAATGGAAGCACATGTGAAGCTGTTCACATCAGCGACAGCTAGGGTCAGGTGTGACCCAGGTGACAGGGCATAATTGTCAATAAAAGGGAGAGCATCCCTGAAATAAAGAACTAAATCTAAACTGTGGTATGTTACTGCCGTGGCACACCACTCCCCGGTACAAGAACCTGATCCCCGTGCACCATCATGGAGAAATCTCTTTTAATATTTGAAGCAAACAGAAAAAAAAACACCCCAACTTGCAGAAGCATAACTAAAGTTTGATTACTGCCTATGTAAAATTTAATAGCTTGCAAAAGAATACTATATGGGGTACTTTCACAGGTAGTAAGTCACATGCACACATATGATAAACACAAAACCTCACATGTGAAGAGAGTTTGCAACCAGGGATGGGTACCCAGGAGCATTTAATAGTATTTGTAATAGTTAACTTCTCAGGCTGGGTGATGGGTACATGGGTATTAATAGTGTTCTTCTTCATGATTAAAGATCGTCTTAAAAAGGAAAAAGGAGAGACAAACAAATAGAATCTACAGATCAAAATTAATGACCACATCAGGAAAACACAACACAGAAAATGACACATCCTGGTCAAGTCACTAAATTTCAAAAATACAGCCCCCAATCAAGAAGACTCCAGAGGTGAAATACATGTATTTTACTTTGTCACCATGTTACGTATTCACAAAGATCACATTCTGGTTAAAGCAAATAATTTAGAATTTATGTAGGGCCAGTTTCACCTACTGGAGAAGCTACAAAATGATACACTTGTTCCATCTGCTCAGCTGGTTTTTAAATTGAATTAGTTGCCAATATATGAAAATCAGAAAAATTTAAAGTAACATTAGATTATTGTATGGTGTTTGCATCTGTGGTATCAGACTCTGGAAAATCAAAATCAGAACTAAACAATCTGGTGTTATTGCTTTACTTCTAAAATGAAGATTTTTAATATTATTTCTAAATCTACTATTTTCATATTATTTTTAAACATGCTAATTTTCCAGTGATTACCCCTCCTTTTGATATGTCTAGGATTTTTTTTATCTGAAAAGTCATAATTTCTTTTTAAAAAAAGTTAAAAAAAAATAATGCCCTTCTTGAAAAATCTACTCACAAAGAAAGGCAGCCAATTAAGCAATATATCAGGAAGATTAGACAAATACCAGGTAAGCATTATATTTAATTAAAAATAAAGAGAATAGAAGTATGTGGATGTTATTACTAAGTGTTACTAACTTTGACAAAGTTACTGAAACAAATCCGGAAAGGCAGAGGACAGTTACACCAGCTATAAGAATGTCATGTATACTGCCTAAATCTGAAACGCCAAGGTTTTAAGAAATTTATTAACATCCAATGTTCCATTAGTTTCAGGCATACAACAGAACGATGCGTGAAATGACGGCCACAATAAGTGCAGTTACCATCTACCACCGTACGAAGTTGCTACAAGATTACTGGCTATATTCCTCATGCGTACATTGTATCTGGTGACTTACTCACCCTACAGCTGGGAGCTGTGCCTCTGCATTCCTTTCACCCCTTTCGTCTGATCCCCCAGCCCCTCCCCTTTGGTAACCACCAGTTCCTTCTCTGTAGAGACGAGTCTCTGAAACATTAAGATTATAAAAAAATAAACGCTCCGAACTGTGATGCTGTTCATGACCTCAGCCACGTGAGGGCTCATTTAGAAAATGGATCAATAATTCTCTGAAATGCGCTTGTGTTGTTGCTGTTAAATTCAAGCTAAACTGTATTTAACACTTTTTACTTAAAACTGCATTTAGGTTATGAATATATGAGGAATCATGATAGTATTATACTTTTAGCAGTCAGACATTATTCATTGTAAAACTTAAAAAAAAAAACTGGTTACAATACAGCCCAATTTTTATAAAAAGCCTATCTATCCTTCCTTTTTTCCACCTGTATACCTGCAAAGAAATGTATCTAAAATAAAGATCAACATTAGTGATGATAACTACTTATGGGGGAGATTCCAAAAAAAATTCTTGGTACCTTTATTGTAATTCTTTACAATAAGCAGTTATTACTTTTGCAAGAATGAGAAAGGCTTTTTCCTTTAAGCACAACTTTATAAAAGGCTCTACTGTTAAGGAATTCCTACTGAAAATTTAGCAGTATGGTTCAGATAAACAGTTTTCTGGTTACCTAACTTCACGTGGGGCTGTGCACTGCACCCTGCAGGCCTGAAAGCCTTGTTGACGCCCAGCCTGGAGACCAAAGAAAGGGACCAGGAGATGGAGACCGACACTAATGACTTATCAGACAGAAAAATCCTACAAGGCTGAAGCTTAGGACCTGAAAACATCCCCCCTGCAGAGCAGTCAAGACACGGCAGCCGTTTTCGCTACTTGGGGGAAGAAAGAGGCTACCACTGATAGGCGGAACTGATGTCAGGCTGGCTCACCAGTTACCAAAAAACCAGCAGCTGAGGGAGGGGTCAAGAAAGTAGGCAGTTACTGATTAAGCCCTATAATTAAGAGGATTGGATAGTCATGTCAGTGAAGCAGGGCCTGGTCAGCAGAGAATATACAGAGAGCAAGGGAACAGCCATCCTGAATGGCCTGACCAAACGGGTGCTAAAGTTTCCGCCTAGGCTGGTGGATAATAATTAGGTCCCCAACACCAGCCTCTGGGGAGAGTGGTGTGGCACGGGGGTTCAAAATACCACATCCTCAAAACTCTAAGATAATAATGACTAATGAATACTGCATTTATACAATATATAAAACACAATCCTGAGCACTGTATTTATATTAATTCACTGAATCTTAATGACAAGTCTACAAGGTAGCTAAATAATTTTCCATTTTACAAATGAAGTACAGTGAACTCACCTACTTATCAAAGAAGCTGGATTTAAACCTGTATCTTCTGTTCTTAATCACCATACCAGGGGTTCCCACGTTTTGCCCCCCATGGGAATGACCCAGGGATCTTTAGAAAACACTGATGTCTGGCTCCCACGTGCAAATATTCTAATTAATACAGGGTGTGACCTGAGCACCAGATGTTCAAAAGTTCCTGGGATTGATTCTAATGTGAGGTAAAGCATGGGGGCCACTGTACTACACCTTTCCGCTGGTGGTCGTCCTTAGCTAGCTGCTACCAAGCCTGAGTGAATATCAGAATCACCTGATGAGGTTTAGAACATCAAGGCCTCTACCCCATCACAGCCCAGGGGACCTGGGCTTAGGTATTGTTTTTAATGCTTCTCAGGTGTATTCCCGTCTCAAGTAGACAAAGCTAGAGATAAACCGCATAGGGATATACCAGCTGCTTCCTATGTTAACAATCAGTGCCCAAATGAGAGGGTTTTTAATTAATTCGAGGAGTATAATTCAAATGGATGGGGCACATACAAAAAAATTAGAAAATGTTAAGAACCACTATCAAATATTGGAGAGCATGCTTTTTCATTTCCTTAGTCTCATAGGTTCCGAATTATTCTGGAAATAATAAGACTTTCTTCAACTGTCTCTGAGATTGAAATTAGTGTTTTCTCTAATGAGAAAGTGACCTAAGAGTTTCCTTGGCTACAGATTTCCTTTTTTTTCCCTTTAGGTAAAGGTGTTCTCCTGGGTTTCATCTGGGGCTACCACAGATATAACAAGGGCATTTTGATAGCTATCCACTTGAGGCCTCATAATAGCGATTGAAAAAAATTTTTTAAGAATATTTCAGAAGTTTATTCAGTTGAAAATAAAACACTAAAAGAAGACTAAGGCTCAAAAATTTAAACCTGAAGACAGAGGAATAAAATCCACAAAATGTTAGGCACAGTCTCTGAAAAATAAACTAAATAACTTAGAACTGAGCAAAGCGGAAACCTGAGGTTGAAAGCAGAACCACGTCTTATAGGGAGAATCAAAGCGAAAATTCACACATGCCAGATCTGGTTTGGGAACCTGTCACCACAGATTCCCGTGTATAACACAATAATGCTAACACCTACTGAATGCTTACAATGTGCCAGGTACAATTCTAAACCTTGGATTTGGCAACCTAAAGTCAAAGATGCTAATGTAACAGAACCTGGCTCCCAGGATACCCAGCATGAAAAAGACAATCAGCTTGAGGGCAGTTCTCAACAATCTGTTTCCCTTACACACAGGCACACATAAGTCCCACATTTGATCGTCAAGAACTGAACAGAGTCAAAAAATATACTATCAGTGTGGCTGGTCTACATAGACTTGAAATTCAGTTAGGAGTTTAACTTGCCAGGTTCAAGATCAAAATCTCCAATAACCACATAAAAAATCCTAATTGAGCAGACGAACAAAAGACCCTTATGCTTTAGCAACCAAACACATAGGGTGGCAGAACTGATACTTCATGAAAGTTAGTTCTGTACTTTCATCCAGATGACAGCCTACAACGCAATGGCTTTCAAAATTCTTAAAAGATGATCATTTTTCCAGATTCTGAATTACTTAAACTATCAATTATCCTTGGTTATTCCTCATTTCTGATTCTAATATAACCAGATCCCTGGTGTATGTTTGCCAGCAAAAGCCAGTGCACCGGTATTCCCACATCCGCAGATTTTCTTCAGGTCTGAACTAGTTCAAAGACTCAAATAGTCAGCAAACAAGGTATCAGCTGAAACTTCAGTTCAGTTTAGTCACTCAATCGTGGCTGACTCTGCGACCCCATGGACTGCAGCATACCAGGACTCCCTGTTCATCAACAACTCCGAGAGTTTACTCAAACTCAGGTCTATTGAGTCGGTGATGCCATCCAACCATCTCATCCTCTGTCGTCCCCTTCTCCTCCCGCCTTCAATCCCTCCCAGCTTCAGGGTCTTTTCAAATGAGCCAGCTCTTCGCATCAGGTGGCCAAAGTATTGGAGTTTCAGCTTCAGCATCAGTCCTTCCAATGAATATTCAGGACTGATTTCCTTTAGGATGGACTGGTTGGATCTCCTTGCAGTCCAAGGGACTCTCAAGAGTCTTCTCCAACACCACAGTTCAAAAGCATCAACTCTTCAGCACTCAGCTTTCCTTATTGTCCAACTCTCACATCCATACATGACCACTGGAAAAACCAAAGCCTTTACTAGACGGACTTTTGTTGGCAAAGTAATGACTCTGCTTTTTAATATGCTGTCTAGGTTGGTCATAACTTTTCTTCCAAGGAGCAAGCGTCTTTTAATTTCATGGCTGCAGTCACCATCTGCAGTGATTTTGGAGCCCAAAAAATAAAGTCTGTCACTGTTTCCATGGCTTCCCCAAGTGATGGGACCAGATGCCATGATCTTAGTTTTCTGAATGTTGAGCTTTAAGCCAACTTTTTTACTTTCCTCTTTCACTTTCTTTTTTTTCCATTTATTTTTATTAGTTGGAGGCTAATTACTTTACAATATTGTAGTGGTTTTTGCCATACAATGACATGAATCAGCCATGGATTTACATGTATTCCCCATCCCGATCCCACCTCCCACCTCCCTCCCCACCCAATCCCTCTGGGTCTTCCCAGCGCACCAGCCCCGAGCACTTGTCTCATGCATCCAACCTGCGCTGGTGATCTGTTTCACCCTTGATAGTATACATGGTTCAAAGCTGTTCTCTCCTCCTCCTCTTTCACTTTCATCAAGAGGCTCTTTAGTTCCTCTTCACTTTCTGCCATAAGGGTGATGTCATCTGCATCTGAGGTTATTGATATTTCTCCCGGCAATCTTGATTCCAGTTTGTGCTTTATCCAGCCCAGCGTTTCTCATGATGTACTCTGCATATAAGTTAAATAAGCAGGGTGACAGTATTCAGCCTTGACATATTTCCTTCCCAATTTGGAACCAGTCTGTTGTTCCATGTCCAGTTCTAACTGTTGCTTCTTGACCTGCATACAGATTTCTCAGGAGGCAGGTCAGGTGGTCTGGTATTCCCATCTCTTGAAGAATTTTCCATAGTTTGTTGTGATCCACACAGTCAAAGGTTTTGGCATAGTCCAAGGTATGACTTAAATCAAAAAAGAACTTCCCAAATGATATGACAGCAAGTTACCTGCAGTTATTTATAATGAAAGAATTTAGCATGGCTCTTATAGAACTTGTGGTTTGAAGCTGAACTGAACACTGGTGAGCTCGTGAGAATAGGTTGGAAGCAAAGTACACACTTAGATAATACAGTCGTTGCTGTGGTTCACCGGAATGTGTAAGAGTATCTTTCCAAATTATCAGTCCTAAGCTGCAAAATTTATGTTGGGGAGATACTCCAGCTTAGGACTAGATGACAACAACTGGACAGGTTTAACGGCTCCTTGAGGTCACACACGAGATCTGACAACACAACTCCTCAGCAGTCAGGCAGCCGTGTCTTCTATTCACTGTCATCAGTGTATCTCCTCTATCAATTTATATATTCAATAGATAATAAATTAATGAGGAGGGGAGCTTAAGGTCTTTAAAATGTAACACTCACATAACAATGAAATGCGGTGAGCCTATACTGGAAAAAAAAAGGCTGTTGAAAAACATCAACAAAACTGGGATGGATTGTAAATTAAATTTTAGAAAAAGTCTATCAGTGTGATATGAATCTAGTAACTGAACTGTGGTTATCTAAGGTAAGCCTTGTTCTTAGAAGTAAACAATTGGGTATTAGGAGGTTCAGGAGTATAATTTATGAAACCTACTCTCAAATGATACAGCAAAACAGATCATACAGATATAAAGATAATGATGAAGGAAATGTGTAACACATTTATCGGTGAATCTGGAAAAAGGGTATATGGAGTTCTCTCTACTACTCTTATAACTTTTCCATAAGTTTGAAATTGCTTCAAAATTAAAAGGAATTAACATGAACTAGCTTAATTTATCCTCAGCATCAAAACCTAAAGGAAAAGCAAGTGAGAAAGGGAAACAAGTCTATACTGTGTCATTATGTTTCCGAGCCAGAGAGAGCGCTGAGCATTTTACCAAGGTTATTCTACAGAATCCAAACAGTTTGTGTTTTGAGTCAGTCGGGTTGGTTAGTCACTGAACTCCACAGTTTTGTAGCTCTGTGACTTTATTCTCTCCATCTTCTTGAGTCTAAGTGTCCTCCTCTATGAAGTGGAGATAATGCTGCCAAGAGCACAAGATGGATGAGATGATTAAATGAGATACTAATATCAAGTACTGAACACCTCATCTGCATACCACTAGCTGAGGGTTGGAGGATAAATCTCTATGGGACTCTAAGTTTCTGCAAGTCTTATGCAAAACCCAAACTGCTCTTTGTCCTGGACTATCTTTTCAAGGATGTTTGTGTAACAAACAGCTTTGTGAGACGAAAAGAGTGTTGCACATCAGAATAAAGCGGGACAGGCCCGCTGTCATTACAGAAGTCTCAGGGTAGCTCCTACAGAACACACGTCGTCTGACCCTCCGCACAGGCCCTCTGGGAAGAGTTGGAGCTTGGGGAATCCACGCAAGAAAATGTTGACACTCTGGCTACTACTTTTGCTGGGAATAATGAAATAATATAATCCTTTTCTCTCAGGGCTCTTATATTTTCTGCCACTGTCCATGAACTGTGGCTGACTAACTTGCAGGGTAAAATCACAAACTCTTCACAGTTTTCAACACTAAGGCCTCTGTGTTAATATTACACCATTAAAGCTTATCAGTAGTCCTGTAAAGTTCAGCAAAACACTGCAGGTATTCCATTATCATCACCATCATCAACCCTTGCAAGAAACTAGAAATCAATACCATCATCTGATAGCTGACAGATTAACTAAAAGCTGCCAAGAGTAAATCTGTTACATTAATGAAAGGATTGGAGTTTGAATTCTTTGCACTTTTACCATGTCATCTCACAGTTTTAAAATTATGAACTCATTTGGAGAAGCTGAAAAGTTTACATTACATCCCCACATGTATATTTCAGGCACTTTTCTGATCTGGGGGAAAAACAGTGAAAAAAACATGTTCTCTGTCTTCGTGACACTTATACACCAAAATAAGTAAAATATGACAAAATAATGAACTCGTAAGTGTTATGACAGAAGCAGACAGGGACTGATAGAGAATAACTGGAGGACGTATTCATCAAACTGTAGGTTGTCAGTTGGGAATAAATTCGGTGAGCTCCAACCAGCATTTTTGGGGAAAAATGAAAACAGTACAGAATAGAAAAGGATGCACAAAGATTACAAACTATTGTTCTGTGCAACTTCCATCTAGTATAGGAAGTCATAGTACAAAGTGCATTTCCTCAAGCACAGGGAATAATCTATGCAATCCGAATGTGATGGCAATGGAAAGTACTTACTAGGTTGGAAAACAAGAAAATTACAGTGTGGTTACAATCCAATAGAAAGAAGGGCTAGAGTGGCATGAATTACTGTTGGAAAGAAAGATGTTAAGTTCTGACAGTGAGTTTGTGTAGTTTTTTAAACAGATAAGTGATCTGACTTATGCTCTAGAAGTCCCTTTTGTTGCTACAGAGAATGGATTGGAGAGAGGGCAACAATGGAGACAGACCCAGCAGAATGCGGCTGCAAGTAGCTGATGCAGGTGACAGTGGTAGTTTGGCTTGGGGTGGCGGACAGAAGGGACAGCAGCAATGGGAGGAGAGTGAATGAATTCAAGATATTATTTTGAAAACAGAATCAAAAGAACTTACTGAAGTAAGCATCAGAGGTATATCCTGAAGAATCAGTCATACCCAAATACTGTGGTTTCATGAGCATGCCACGCTCTCTCATGCGTCCACGGGCATGCTCTTCATGAAAAATCCTATCCCCACCAAGATCTCACTCCTCAGTTAGTATACTTCTACTAAACCTCTCCGCAACAACACCTTTTCTACAAAGCCTTCTCTGACACTAAGAGGTCTTCTCCATATTCCCTCAGCATTGCACACATGGTTTTAACAGAGTGGTTACACACTGCACTGCAGCAACCAGTTCATACAACTGTTTCTCAAGTTACCCTGGAGCCATGCCGGGAAAGAACCCATATTCCATTTACTCTCAGCTTTGGGTCTGAGGTGCTTAAACCCTTCCTTCTCATCTTTGGTTTGGCTGCCTCTTCTGCCCCTACACCCCTCCAGAGGCAAACTGTTTTCCAGGAACAATGTGCCTCAGAATCAAGAAAAATAGGGAGTTATATTTGGAATTACCAAAAATAACGCTAGGACTGGCAGCCAAAATGACTGCAAGAGAAATGACTAGTTTTGAAGTTAACTCTTTTCAAACGGACATTCAGATCCATCATCAACTACACTAAGAGAACGGACTTCTGACTTCTAGAGGGTCTAGGCATGGCCCACTGACTTTCTTTCCAGGGAAAGCACAGTGAGCTGCGGGGCGGTAAGCAGCGAGCGAAGCAATGTGCGCCTTTCCAGGCTTTTCACCCTGAAAACTGATCTGGGCCTCAGGCTCAACCCTCGACGGGGTTTGCCTCGGCCGCTCCAGCACCTCCTGAAAGCCGAAAGCAGGCGGGAAAAACGAACAGGATATCAGCAGAACCCGCGCGGCCTCCCGGCTCGCAGCAGTGAAAGAGCTTGGTGGCTCAGGGGTCCACCATATGCCAGTTCCCGGGCCCGTACCTGACTGGCGATGGACCTGCGGAAACCGCACGCCATGTCTTACTCCACGAAGCGGGTTCCAGCGGGAAGGTCCAGGACTTCGCTCCTCCCTTCTCTGCACGCCCCGCCTCCGCGCGCCGGAAGCCCGCCCCGACGGGTGCTGCCAGCCAATCAAGCAGCAGCGTGGCCGGCTACTGACCTCTGCCCCGCTGCCGCGAAGGAGCGCGGGAAATCCCGAGTGCATCTGGAGTTCCACGGGTTGCTGGAGCCATGGCCACTACTTCGGTGTCCAAGGTATGTGGGGGCGGGCGCCCACTAGGACTCCATAGCTCATTCTCTTGTGGAGGAGCGATGAAGCAGAGGTTACGTTGTCCAGTTGTCCTGGCTCGAGGGGAAGGAGCGGCGGGCGGAGCTGAGGCATCTTTGCTCTGCGTCTAGTGGAGGCCAACTTTGCTTGGGGAGCGAAAACGCCGAAATGCTTTAGTGTTTCGCCTCGGAGGAGGTTTTAAGTTTTGTTTTGTGGAGGTCGGATCCCGGGAGGATGTGCCCTAGTCTGCCCTCTTTTTTCCTTCTCTTGTTTATTGTGCTCCAAACGCTATTAGGTACCGAGGTACAAGTGGTAAACAAAATAGACGCAGATATTTTCATCATTACAGAAAATTCTTTTAGTGCCTCTTTAGACACTTAAGTGCCGCTTAGTAATATTAGGAGTACAGCTGGAAGCTCCTGAAAGTTAAGTTATGTGATAAACCTGTGAATGCAGATATAGTTGCAAAGACTTTTCTTCCGTACAAACAGTAAATTAATGAAGGATATACCATGGATTTAATTTTTAATTTTGATTAAAACTACATTAGAATAAAATTATGAGACTCAGTACTTTGCAAGACTACATATTTGGGAAAAACTACAAACCGTAGGATTTAAGCATACTGAAGTATGAGCGACTGTGATGCTAGATGCAAATGCCAAAAGAGCTGTCACTGCTAGTATTTTTTTTTTTAGGGTTGATGCTGTTTGTATTTTGCCCTGGTTATAAAGTCCATAGGTTTTAAAAAAGTTTTATTGGGAGTATAGTTGTTTTAAAATGTTGTGTTTCTGTTGTTCAGTTGCTAAGTCCTGTCCTTGTACAACAAATGAATCAGCTATTCGTATACATAAATCCCCTTTTTTGAATTTCTTTCCTGTTGGTTCCATAGGTTTTGAGTGGTCTGTCCCCTCATCCTTTTTGTTGCTTAAGCTTTTCCTATTTTTGTATATCTTGCAGGACTGTGAGAGGTTTATGGTTTTTTCTTTTTTCAGGAAAGCCTTTATGACATAACAGATGCTTGTATTAACATAATTATGAAGGACACCTTGTGTAAATGAGAATCTTTAAGGACTGTTTCATTGGTTTATGGAACTGCCATCTTCCTTTTTTCTTTAAACTTCTCTTTCCTTGTCATGTTTTCTGGCTATTGGCTTTCCTCCCGTCTTCTTCCATCTCCTTCCATCTCCAGCACCATTTCTTGATCAGTAGTTCAAAGTGAACAATGATAATACTCCCACTGCCATATATTAGGATCCATTCCCAGGGCTCTTCATATCTCACTCCTTCATAGTTCCTTTTCCTGCTCCCGAATTGCAGGCGGCTATAGAAAGGAGGCAGTGACAAGCTTGCCATGGCACCAAAAGATTTTTCTTAAAAAAAAAAAAAAATTAAAAATACTTGTGTATTTTAAATCATTCCATTAGTTGCAGATACAGTTGTCCAAGACACAATTCTTATTTTGGACCCTGCTTCCTAGGTAGCTCGGTGGTAAAGAATCTGCCTGCTAATGCAGGAGACATGGGTTCAATCCTTGGGTCAGGAAGATTCCCTGAAGAAGAAAATGGCAACCCACTCCAGTATTCTTGTCTGGGAAATCCCATGAAACAGAGGAGCCTGGCGGGCTACTGTCCATGGAGTCGTAAAAGAGTCAGACACAGCTTAGCGACTCAACAGCAATTCACATGGCCAGTTTATATTTGTACAGCACTCCTTGGATCTATCCTGAGATGGCTTTTCCTAGGTATACTTCTTTCATTTTTCATAGAAATGGAAATCTTGAAGAAGCTGTCCATGATACAGCTTTAGGATTGTAGAACAAACATAGGACCAGCAGCTTGGGGCCTGTGTATCACTAGTCAAATAATATGACACTCAGTGTAGCTAGGAAATTACCAAAAAAATTATTTGACGAGCATTCATCCATTTTTGTATACTGATTGCCTAATGTATATGTTAACACTACCCTAAACACTGGGGAGACAATTATGAGTTATAAATATTATGAGTTATAAATGCAGTTATGAGTTATAAATGCAGTCTGTACTCTGAAGGCGCTTACTAACTGGGGAGACACCCATAAATAGCTATCTTACAGAGTGAAAATAATTTAAAACAAAGCAAAATAAAGATATGCAAGTACTGTGAGATGTTAGGGGAAGGAATAATTCTTCTGATTAGAGAAATTGGGAAAGGGTTCCCAAAGCAGGTGAATTTGAGTCTAACTTTAATGGATAAATGAATAAGGATTTTTTCAGATGAAGAAAGATATGTAAGGTGAATCAGTAGCCAGAATTGTCTGTGTCCTGCCAAGTTTCTAGATACTTGGAATTTAATTAAATAATGAATATTTCTTTAGAGATGGGAAGGTGTCCGTATTTTTTATGATCTTAATGTTCATATTAATGTTCTTTTTTCACTAGGTTTTATAAAAATGGAGCTTTAATGGGTTTAAATTTCATCAGTTTTTATTTTCTTTTTCTCTTACATTAGGTCTCAAAGAGTAAAATCAAAGAAGAGCTTCCCATGGGAGGGAGGAGAAAGAAATGTATAATTCCCTTGTTGTTTAAGAATTTTCCTTCTATAATTCAGATTGAAGAAAGATGATTTCTTAGCACTTTACAGAAATGCCTTAAAAAACCTGTTTGTTCATTAAATACGATGTTGGTCAGACTTGTCTGTTCCTTGTCTGCCTGGACTTTATGCCGTTTTCTCTGTCTTTTTTGTAGGGTTGCTTTGTGTTTAAGCCAAACTTCAAGAAGAGAAAGATCTCTGTGCCAATAGGTAAAATATCTTAATATGAGACTTGTTAGTTTTCCTCCCTCAAGTCTGAACTAACCTAACTCTTAATGCATTAGTAATTCTCTTGCCTGAGCTTGCTTCACTTACCGTGTTGATACAGCAGTTATGTTTGAAGGCATAGGACAGAGTGGTTAGCACTGCCCTAGGCTCTAATCTAAAAGAGGATCCAAATGTACCTTCAAAAGACAAATTGAAATTTCCTTTGAAGGGTTACCGTTCTTCAAAAGAGATTGTCTTAAAAGTCCCAGTGATTTCTTGGAATGAGGTAGGGAGAGTTGACTGCAGAAATGCCAGACGGATTTTCCTGAGTGATGGGAATGTTCTCTGGATAGGATGGTTATGTATGTGTACACCTGGGTCAGGGCGCACCAAACTGTTAACTGGGCAGATTTTCTTATTTGTAAGTTATACTTCAATAAAATTAAACTATTAAAAAAATACTCCCTCTTCTTCTGTTTATATCCAGATATCTGTTTAGTGGTCAAGTTAGAAGACTGCTTCAAACAATTCAAGATGTTGTTATCAGTCAGAAAATGTTTATGGCACTGGTTCTCAGTTGGGGCTGCAGATGATAATTAGTTATTTTTATGTATTTATTTAGTTGCTCTGGGTCTTAGTTGTGGCACACAGGATCTTCATTTGCCACATTCGAATTCTTAATTGCAGCATGTGGGATCTAGTTCCCTAAGAAGGGATCCAGCCTGGGCCCCCTGCATTGGGAGCACAGAGTCTTAACCAGTGGACCCCCAGGGAAGTCCCAAGATTAGAATCACTTGAGGAACTTAAACAAAAAAACGGATAATTTTCTCAGTATAATTGCAGATTCATGTGCAGCTGTAGGAAAAAGTGGAGCGAGTTCCCTTGAGCTCTCGGTTACCCTGTGGTCGCGCGTCTCGGGCCGTTAGTACAGCTTCACAGCTAGCAAGCTGACGGTGGCACAGCCTGTCGCCCTTATTCATGTTTCAGCTTGGGGAGTTTCTTAAAAACACTGATGCCCAAACCCTGTCCCAGACCAATTGAATCAGAATCTTTGGGAGTGGGACCCAGGTGTTAGTATTTTTTAAAAGCTCCTCTCAGGCATATCGAGTATTTCCACTCAATATTCAGTACTATGAAGATTCATTCTGATGGGAAAATTATGTGCAGTTAAGTATGCTCATGCACTAATTTCGTATTAAAAAAGAAAAACTGGACTGTCCTATTGTTTGACTAAGAAAATAAACAGCTCAAATACATAAAATTGGATTTTTCTAAATCATCCCAGAAAGTAGACCTTAAAAGTGTTAATCCTTCAGTTTGAGACTAGCTGGGCGTCCCTGGTGCCCGAGTCTGTAAAGAATCCACCTGCAATGCAGGCGACTGGGGTTTGATCCCTGGGTGGGGAAGATCCCCTGGAGAAGGAAATGGCTGCCCACTCCAGTATTCTGGCCTGGGAAATCCTGTGAACAGAGGAGCCTGGTGGGCTACAGTCTATGGGGTGGCTGCGAGTTGGACACGACTGACCGACTGACACACACGTGTTGATTTGTTGAATCCTCTCAGCAAACTGTGAAATAAGTGTTAGACTGTTATCTCCACTAAAGTATGTGAGGATACTTAGACTAGAAGGAACTTTCTCAGTGATAGTGCTAGCAAGTGGCAGAGCTGTGATTTGAAATCAAGCTGATTCCAGAGCCTACGGTCTAACCACTACTTAATACCGTCTCTCATAATATGAGGCAAGTTTTTGCTTAGAACTTTTTGTGTTGAATTTCAGCTGTAAGTTACTAAGATTTGTTTAAAGATTTTTAGTATTAGTAAAGCTAATATGTATAATTGTATAGTTTGAACTTTGAAGTACTTGAGGTGTTTTTTTTTTTTTGGTATGTATGTGGTGATTAAAGGCAAACAGATACTGTTTTAATATGAAACTCTTAGGGGGAATTGACCCTGATTATAAGTGGAGCAGAAATGAGGAAAACAAATACAAATTTTAGCACTTGCTTTTGCTGGCTTCAGTTCTTGAAATAAATTGCCTGAAGAAGTAGGAAGATGCTCTGCATTCCTCACCATCTGTCCCCTTGGCTTGAAGACACTTGGGCGTGTATATATAAAAGGGTGGTACCTCCCCCTCGCCTCAGCGTCGCGCGGATGGCTGCATGTCTGTAACACACCTGGGCAGGAGCTGGAGAGGGAGAGGGCGGGCCAGGCAGCAGGCCTGGCTCTGCAGGGGGTGTCCATCCCAGCGAAGCATCTAGAGTAGGAGTGGGAAGGAACCTGTCAACAGGGAGAGCTTGCCGTCTTCAGCTCCTCTTAGTACTTACTTTTTTTTTTTTAATTAATTAATTTATTTTTTCAGTGGGTTTTGTCATACATTGACATGAATCAGCAATAGAGTTACACGTATTCCCCATCCCGATCCCCCCTCCCACCTCCCTCTCCACCCGATTCCTCTGGGTCTTCCCAGTGCACCAGGCCCGAGCACTTGTCTCATGCATCCCACCTGGGCTGGTGATCTGTTTCACTATAGATAATATACATGCTGTTCTCTCGAAACATCCCACCCTCGCCTTCTCCCACAGAGTCCAAAAGTCTGTTCTGTACTTCTGTGTCTCTTTTTCTGTTTTGCATATAGGGTTATCATTACCATCTTTCTAAATTCCATATATATGTGTTAGTATGCTGTAATGTTCTTTATCTTTCTGGCTTACTTCACTCTGTATAATGGGCTCCAGTTTCATCCATCTCATTAGAACTGGTTCAAATGAATTCTTTTTAACGGCTGAGTAATATTCCATGGTGTATATGTACCCCAGCTTCCTTATCCATTCATCTGCTGATGGGCATCTAGGTTGCTTCCATGTCCTGGCTATTATAAACAGTGCTGCGATGAACACTGGGGTGCACGTGTCTCTTTCAGATCTGGTTTCCTCAGTGTGTATGCCCAGAAGTGGGATTGCTGGGTCATATGGCAGTTCTATTTCCAGTTTTTTAAGAAATCTCCACACTGTTCTCCATAGCGGCTGTACTAGTTTGCATTCCCACCAACAGTGTAAGAGGGTTCCCTTTTCTCCACACCCTCTCCAGCATTTATTGCTTGTAGACTTTTGGATAGCAGCCATCCTAACTGGCGTGTAATGGTACCTCATTGTGGTTTTGATTTGCATTTTTCTGATAATGAGTGACTTTTTTAACTTTTTACCTACCAGATCTATAAATGACAGCGGGTTAAAGTGTCCTACTGCTGTTTTTTCCCTCCAAATTCTAATAGTTAAAATTATATATTTTGATGTAGCATAAAAAAGTAATATCTTGATATACCACTTTAATGTTTTATATGCTTTTACTCTTCAAATTAAAATGACTTTTTCACAATTAAAAAATAAATTTAAGAAATAAATAAAATAGCTTTTTCTATTTAGTGACCTGTGTTATTATGTTTTATCTTTTAATAATCATGTATCTTCTTGCTTTTATTTGGTTTGCATTTGTATTCTGTAATCTTGTCTATCCTTTTACCACATGATGACTTCAGTATATTCTAAGGCTTTCGATAAATTTTAAAAATCAGTACTTATCAAAAACTAAGTAACAGAAGGAAGAGTTCCTCAACTTGAAAGAAAATTTCTATTCCAAACTATCAGTTAACTTCAAAACTTGTTCAGAGGATACTAGCAGCACCTCAGTGAAATCAGAAAAAAATATGTACTTTGCCAATTGTTTTTTAATACCATGACACTTCTAGCTATTGCAATAAAATATCAGTAAACAACAGGAAATAGGAAGAAAAGTGGAAAACTATAAGGCATGTAAAATATTTGGATATTTTACATATTCAGATATTAAAAAAGAGACCTGTAGTATTTCGGGATGTGAATTTTTTTTAGCATATTAAAAATATCACTTCTTCCCTAGTCAGTCTACAGATTTTACTTATCCAGTTAAACACCAGTATAATTGTTTTTGAGAAGTGACAAAATTAATTTGAAAGAAGGTCTTAAATTTTTTTGAAAGAGAATGATGTTTGATGGTGGTAGGAAGAAGCTGGATCTATTTGATACTAGAATGTACTACACAGCTACAATAATTAAGAGTTCAGAATTGGTACAGGAGTAGAGTTGGAGAAGGAATGGCAGCCCACTCCAGTGTTCTTGCCTGGAGAATCCCAGGGACGGCGGAGCCTGGTGGGCTGCCGTCTATGGGGTCGCACAGAGTCGGACACGACTGAAGTGACTTAGCAGCAGCAGCAGCAGCAGCAGAGTTGGATTTGGTAGAACAAAAGAAGTTCAAAAAGTTTCAAGTGTATTTGTAAGTATTCAGACCATAAGGGCATCTTACATTGGTGGGAGAAAGGATAGATTATTCAATAAGTGAGTATTTTTTAAACTGAAAGTTTACAACCCAAATGTGAATCATGAAATCAATTTAGTGGGTCCTGACAGTTTTAAAAAACATGTTGGAAAACGTTTGCTATCACATGAAAATGAAAAGTACTTTTATAGGACCTTTTGTTCTTCATAGATGTACGTGTATTGGATTATGATGTAAATGTGTTCCTTAGTATGGATCATGGTTTAAAGAGTTTGAAAACCGTTGCAATAAATAGCATGTTGATAAATGGCTAACCATTTAGAGGAAAACATTCAAGAAGGATGTAAAATGCAGACTAAATAAAAAGCTGTGCTATACTATTTTAGCTGAACAAAGAATAAGAATAGTAGCAGTTAAATGAATGAGAATTAAATGAATGAAAGCAGAAAGAAAGAATAGTAGCAGAAAAATGAATGAGAATCATTTTGTAAAGGAGAATTAAATGAGTGAGAATCATTTAATAAAGGAGAGTTCAGATATGTGAAGTATACAGAACCTTATAATAAGAGCAAATAGAGAAAGTACGTTAATACTAAATGTATGTACCTCAAACCAAAACCATTAAATAAACTTAGAAAATTTTAAAAAATGATAGAAATACAATCAAAATTAAAAAGATTTTTGAACTTACAAATACCATTAGTATAGTAAAAATATAGATATAAATAAAATATAAAGGATACTGAATGTTACTTATTCTAAAATATATATACTTCTAATATTTATTAAAAAATTCAGTCCCGTCACTTCCTGTGTGATTTTGCACAGAGATTTCCTAAGTGTTACCATGTAAAAAAGAAACTGACTGACTTCTTTCTATGTTTTTAGAGGACTATTTTAATAAAGGGGAAAATGCATCTGAGGACAGTAAGCTTCGCTTTGAAACTTACCAGTTAATATGGCAGCAGATGAAATCTGAAACTGAGGTGAATCCCTTTTATTTTTTTAAATAATTTAATGTTTCTTTAATATCATACATCTCATGTTTGTTGGCTTCCCATTTTACTTTCTACCAATTTATAAGAGTATTGATGACGTATAGTTAATCTTGGTTAAGCATAATACGTACACCCTAAAACAAACCTCAACACCCTTGTTTCAGGTATTAAGCCTAGCTTCAGGTACTGGGATGTATGTTTACAGTGGTGGCTCCTAGTGCATAGGCCCTTCTCATATCTTCACCACTTTTAAATAGTGGCACTTTTTAAAATTAATTTAATTGGAGGCTAATTGCCTTCCAATATTGTGGTGGTTTTTGCCATACATAGACATGAATCAGCCATGGGTGTACATGTGTCCCCCATCCCAACCCACGTCCCACCTCCCTCCCCTCCCCATCCCTCTGGGTTGTCCCAGAGTGCTGGCTTTGAGTGCCCTGCTTCATGCATTGAACTTGCACTGGCCATCTGTTTTACATGTGGTAATACACATGTTTGAGTGTAAATAGTAGCACTCTATTTAAATTATCCATTCAGTTACACATTTAAGAAATCAAGCTAATTCTAAACTACTTCATTCTCTCATCCCCCTTTTCAGTTGCCATGTTCTTAATATTTCTGCTCTGAAAAGTTTCTCCCCTATAGCAGATTTGTAGATGTGGGACTAACGTCTTGAGGGGACTTGTTTTGTTCAACCACACAGGATTGTATTTCTTGTTCTTTGTGTCTTTAGGGGACAGGGTTATGTACTTCCAGTTTATTACTGCTTCCCACCACCCTCTATTGCTTTCTGCCTGATGGCTTTGCTCCTTCCTGTATTCTGTGGGACCCTTGAAGCAGTTTGGATTTATGGTTTCTAGTTTAAAAAATCTGAATGGTCATGTATCCTCTTAACTGATGTCCCTGCCTCTGACGTCAAACCCTTCAGGTCTGTTGCTTACCCCTGTGCCACCATTGGCCAAATCCCAATAGGATTTGGGCAGGTCCAGCCGTATGCCAGGCTGCAGGGGTTTTCCAGCCCCACCAGTACAGCTCCTGTGATCCCTCTAATCTGGCCTTCACAGATTAACCAGATTAACACTTCTTAACCTGATTTAATCATGCCTCTGCCCCAAATCCCTTTAATGGTTCTCCCCACAGGACAGAATCCTAAGGCTTCAACGTCAGATGTGTATTTCCTTGGTCTGGTCCCTTGAGTGTGTTGTCCAGTCTCGTTCCTGGCCACTTCTCAGGCTCCTTATGCTTCGCTGTCTTGGTTCCCTAGATGCCTGGTGCTTTCCTCCTTGCTTGCCTTCTCCTTGCCCATTCCTCTTCCTTCTTCATGTTTGTCATCCACCATCACCTCCTGCATCGCCTGCTTGGTGTTTTGGCTCAAACAATATTGGAACAGTGTATTTTAATTTAATCGTTAAGTGTTCTAGCTCAGTTCTTCTCTTTTCTTGGGGAAGAGATATTTTTTCACTTGTAAGGTGATTAGAAAATGCTTGTTGAATGAATAAATGACATTTTTTAAAGGAAAGAATCCAAAACACTATTCACTGGATATTTAAGGAGAAAAATTTTTTAATTTCGTATAATAATCATTTTACATGTGATCTTTGGAATTGAAATTATGACAGTTTTCTTTCTCAGACTTGGAAAGATGTATCAGATTACTGCTAAAAATAATTTGTGAAGTTTTGTGTTTTCTTTGTAGCGACTACAGGAGGAATTAAATAAAAACCTATTTGACAGTCTCATTGAATTTCTGCAAACATCTCATTCTGGGCTCCAGAAGAATTCTAAAGACTGGAGCTGTCAAATAAAACTCAGAGAAATTCCAACTGCTGCTCTTGTTCTAGGTACAAATATGTGTGTTTGTTTTTTGTAAATAGTGGTTTTGTTGTTGAGAATAGTAGGGAATCACCTGTTCTGATAAACTTGTTTTGTCTTTTTTATTTGCGTAATTACATTGATCAAAATTTGCATACTTTGAAAACCAATTAAGTGTTCTTACATTAATCATACATCTGTAAATTAAAAGGAATTGACCCAGGGTTAGTACCCTCCTCACCTTTTTGTCAGAAAAATGAAGGGGCAGTAAATTTGTATTACTATTACTCTTTCTTCATTAGTTATTTTAATATGAGATTTGAATTCAGTAATAAACTATCAGTATATTGATAGATGTGACTTTTATATTTTTTAAGTCATATCTTCAGTGAAATTACTCTGATCTTAATTTTATTTCCCTGTGCTTATTTTTAAAAATTTTGTAATATTGTGTTAATATTAATTGTTTGGACAGGGAGGTTGGATGAAATATATATGTTACTTTTAGACTGCAGATTGCAAATTTTTTAGGTTCTTAAGTATCCATCACTAATATCTCATTTTAATTAAACATCTGCAATGCAGGATATTGGAAAAAATTCTTTGGAATATTAGCAAATATTCTTCATTCCTTTTGAAAGGAGAGTTGGATTTATTTGGATTCCAAACATACTCTTCATTGTATTTCCAATTTAGTATTTATTCAAGGTATTTATATTAGTGAGCTCTCAGATAAGAAATTAATTCTATTATTTAATACTGCCTCTAACACTGTTCATTACCTAAATATTATTCCTGATATTCAGGGCAATACCTCTCAAACTTTAATGTACCTACAAATAATCTCCAGGGATCTTAGTAAACACAGATTTTCATTAATAAGCCTAGGGTGGGGCCAGACTTATTTGCTGGTTATTTAAGCTTGCTCATTTCTAACAAGCTTCCGGCTGATGCCCATATTGCCAATCCCGGGACCACCCTGAGTAACAAAACTCCAGCAGATGGTTGTTGTAATGCCGTGGACCAGTTTTTCAGTGCGTTTTAGTTTTAAACCCCTTCCATTTACTGATGAGAAACTGAGGCCCAGTGATGGCTGGCATGTGCTGTTGGGTGTTCAGTTTCTCTCCTGCCAGGTTATGCGGCCTGATAGTTGGCTGTTACTGTTCAGTCGCTCAGCTGCGTCCAACTCTGTGACCCCATGGACTGCAGCACGCCAGGCTTCCCTGTCCTTCACCATCTCCCAGAGCTTGCTCAAATCATGTCCATTGAGTAGGTGATGCCATCCAGCCATCTCATCATCTGTCCTCCCCTTCTGCCCTCAATCTTTCCCAGCACCAGGGTCTTTTTTAATAAGTCAGCTCTTTGCGTCAGGTAGCCAAGGTATTGGAGCTTCAGCATCAGTCCTTCCAGTGTATATTCAGGACTGATTGCCTTTAGGATTGACTGGTTTGATCTCCTGGTAGTCCAAGGGACTCTCAAGAGACTATTCCAACACCACAGTTCAAAAGTATCAATTCTTTGGCATTCAGCCTTCTTTATGTTCCAGCTCTCACATCTGTACATAACTACTGGAAAAACCATAGCATTGACTACATGAACCTTTGTCAGCCAAGTAATGTCTCTGCTTTTTAGTATTCTGTCTAGGTTTGGTATAGCTTTTCTTCCAAGGAGCAAGTGTCTTTTAATTTCATGGCTGCAGTCACCATTCACAGTGATTTTGGAAGAAGGAAAAATCTCTCATTGTTTACACCGTTTCCCCATGAAGTGATGGGACCAGATGCTATGATCTTAGTTTTCTGAACGTTGAGTTTTAAGCCAGCTTTTTCACTCTCTTCTTTCACTTTCACCAACAGGCGCTTTAGTACCTCTTCGCTTTCTGCCATAAGGGTACTGTCATCTGCATATCTGAGGTTATTGATGTTTCTCCCGGCAATCTTGATGCCAGCTTGTGCTTCATCCAGCCCGGCATTTTGCATGATGTACTCTGCATAAAAGTTAAATAAGCAGGATGACAATATATAGCCTTGACATACTCCTTTCCCAATTTGGAACCTGTCCATTGTTGCATGTCTGATTCTAATTGTTGCTTCTTCACCTGCATACAGGTTTCTTTGGAGGCAGATCAAGTGGTCTGGTATTCCCATTTTTTGAAGAATTTGTTACAGTTTGTTGTGATCCACACAGTCAAAGGCTTTAGCATAGTCAATAAAGCAGAAATAGATGTTTTTCTGGAATTCTCTTGCTTTTCCTATGATCCAGCGGATGGTTGCAATTTGATCTTTGGTTCTTCTGCCTTTTCTAAATCCAGCTTGAACATCTGGAAGTTCTTGATTCATAAACTGTTGAAGCCTAGCTTGGAGAATTTTGAGCATTACTTTGCCAGCATGGGAAATGTGTGCCATTGTGCAGTGGTTTGAGCATACTTTGGCATTGCCTTTCTTGGGATTAGAATGAAAACTGACCTTTCCCAGTCCTGTGGCCACTGCTGAGTTTTCCAAACTTGCTGGCATATTGAGTGCAGCACTTTAACAGCATCATCTTTTAGGATTTGAAACAGCTCAACTGGAATTCCATCACCTCCACTAGCTTTGTAGTGATGCTTCCTAAGGGCCACTTAACTTCGCACTCCAGGATGTCTGGCTCTAGGTGAGTGATCACACCATCATGGTTATCTGGGTCATTAAGATCTCTTTTGTATAGTTCTTCTGTATATTCTTGCCACCTCTTCTTAATATCTTCTGCTTCTGTTATGTCCATACCGTTCCTGTCCTTTATTGTGCTCATCTTTGCATGAAAAGTTCCCTTAGTGTCTCTAATTTTTTTAAAGAGATCTCTAGTCTTTCCCATTCTATTCTTTTTCTCTATTTCTTTGCATTGATCACTTAGGAAGTCTTTTTTATCCCTCCTTGCTGTTCTTTGGACCTTTGCATTCAGATGGGTTTATCTTTCCTTTTCTCCTTTGCCTTTTGCATCTCTTGTTTTCTCAGCTACTTGTAAGGCCTCCTCAGATAACCATTTTGCCTTTTACATTTCTTTTTCTTGGGTATGGTTTTGATCACCACCTCCTGTACATTGTTAGGAACCTCCATCCATAGTTCTTCAGGCACTCTGTCTATCAGATCTAATCCCTTGAATCTGTTTGTCTGATGTATGGTTGTGTGATAAAGTCAGGGGTCTGAGGAGAACATTTTTCCAATTAAAGACATTGTTGATTATCATGTTTCCGGTAGACAAATCTATTAAGGAACTAGTGTTAAGTAGCTAATGAAGGCAGTCAGTGAAAGATAAACCATTGTTTTATTAAACTCCCAACTTTGTTCAGAGATGCATTGTTACATTTGTAGGCCATAATGCATGCTAAATGTCATTTTGATATCTGTACTCAGAGGATCAGAAATACATCCATTTAAAAATAGCCTGCCAACATTTTCATTTGTTTCCTGGTAAAAAAATTGCTTACTAGTGGTCTGGATAACTCTGAACTTTTTTTTTCCTTCCAAGCCGTTGAAGTTTTATAGTAGCAAGTCTCAAGCTGTTTCCCAATGTCTGATATTGGAACCTGCCTAAGCATCAAGGCACTGTCTAGAAATCACAGATTGTGACGTTAGGGAACTTATCAGTGTATAGAATGTTTTTTTTCCAAAGTAGTGGGGAAATGGCCAGTCAACTCTGATAACTGCATGCAGAGCACAAAACTGATTTGTGGAATGAGAACCAGAGATACAATAAATTTTTAAAGAACCCAAAGTTTTAATTTATTTTTAGACTTTTCCCTCAAAAATCAACATAGCTCAACTCATCTTCTGTATTTTCCTGTGATCACTTAATAGTATTAATGTTTGGATTCTCCTCAGTTGTTAAGTTAGGGTCACACTAAGGGCCTTATTTTTGAATGATTATTTTAAAAGCTCTTTATGAGTTTGAAATTCCTCCTAAGATGTTTTCAAGGGTCAACTACACATCTCCAGTAGTTTTTGTTGCTTTTTTTTCTTAAAGAAGAGTTATGTTAAATACCTTTCCTGACAGTATAGTGCATGCCTCTTTGTATGTGTTTTTAATGGAGATCTTTTCATTTATGTAGTATATTTTCTTAGTTTCTATTATTAATCATGTTTTGAAAATGTTTTACTTAGTAATTCACTTGGCATGTGAAGTTGCTTTTCTTACTGTTAAATTATTAATAATAAAAATGATGGTATAATATTGGTTTATTATCCCATAGGTGTGAATGTGACAGATCATGATTTAACACTCAGAAGTCTGACAGAAGTCCTTCAGAATAACGTCACTCCTTATGTAGTCTCATTGCAAGCTAAAGATTGTCCAGGTAAAGTAAATGCTCTAACAACCTTGATAAGATGTTACAGACCCTCTCCATCCCTTTCTGTCTCCCGCTTTCATTGTCCTTTTTAATTTGTGGGAACAGCGTGGCACCACACTTCTGACAGGATGAGGTTTTTTAGTGCCTCTCAGAGTAACCTTGACTTTTGCAAGAGCCTTGACCACTTTTGTTCAGTTTATTTTGGCCCTGCCCCTACCATATCAGCTTCACTACCAGTGATAGTTCAGGCACTTCCCAAGATGTGTTCCTGAAGCCAGTAAAATTTTAGTAACTTGGACAGTTTGGAACAGGAAGTTGAGAATTGAGGACTGAGGAACTCTTATTTAACCCAATAGAGAAGAGACTACATACATAGGTTCATATTTACAGCCTCAAATCATTGTATCATCCCACTTTGAAAGACCACCATGGTGTAAAAAAAATAGTCCATTGCCAGAGCTAATCTCGGTGGAGCCATTAAATCATGAAGGATGTAGACACTAACAGAATCAAATGTGCTTAGATTTGGACTGACAGAGGGCTTTAAGTGGTTATATTCATGTTCATATACTATTTGAAATTAGGTAAAAGTCCTTAGGACATCTTTAAAATGACTACAGGGACTTCACTGGCGGTCCATTGTTAAAGACTGCACACTTCCAATGCCGGGGGCATGAGTTTGATCCCTGGTCGGAGAACTAAGACCCCACATGCCGCATAGGATGGCCACAAAAAAATAAAAAAAATGATTATGAGGAAGAGTTCAATCAGTAAAATAACTTATGTAAATAATACTGTTGATCTCTTTTTGTTAAAAACCTTTTGCTGTCCAGTGTAATTTAAATGTATATTATTCCTGATAGAATTTGTAGTTTTCATGTTTACACGTTTGCTTAGGTAACACTTTCGTTACAATAAATAAATACAAACTTTCTCCTAGTATTACTCTGAATTAATAAAATTTAAATATTAAGGAGAGGATACTAATGAACCTTAATAGTTAATGTGTTAAATGTTATTCTACTGAGATAGTAATCAAAAAGTTTCAGGTGTCTTAGATTTGTTTTAAGGGAATAGTCTTTCTTATGTTTTATATTCTGTAGATATGAAACATTTTTTGCAAAAGCTGGTCTCACAGTTGATGGACTGCAAAGTAGATGTGCAATCCAAAGAAAAAGAAAGTGATCGGGTCACCCAGAAAAATGTACATTATTCAATGGATTCTCTTTCCGCTTGGTATATGAGTGTCACACAGGTAAATGTAAACTGACAGTTTTTTTTTTTTGCCAAGAAATTGGCATATGATTGAAGAGACTTGGAATTATAGTGAAATTAGCACTGTTTTCATCTAATAAGGATATGTTTATGCAGCACTAGGTAGCTAATTTAGTAGTAGCTACTTGTTTTTCCTAAGGTTACTAGAATCTAGAAGTTTTCTTTTATCGATATGCAGCCTAGTTTTTAGTTTCTTACAGGGTCATTTTATTTGTGGGAGAATGTCATCTAATGACAAAACAGCATCAGGAATTTTTTCTGCTGCAGATTCTATCTCTATGACAGTGGCTTTAACTTTAATATATTATCTCTTGGGTTCCTTGTCATTTAATTTTGTGCAGTAGAACCATGCTTTCAGTACCCATTGTTTGATGAGGAATAGTCATATTTATATATTCAGTTGAGTTCATTCACTCAGTCGTATCCAACTTTCTGCAACCCCATGGACTGCAGCACGCCAGGCTTCCCTGTCCATCACTAACTCCTGCAGCTTGCTTAAACTCATGGCATTTGAGTTGGTGATGCTATCCAACCATCTCATCCTCTGTTGTCCCCTTCTCCTCCTGCCCTCAATCTTTCTCAGTATTAGGGTCTTTTCCAGTGAGTTAGTCCTTTGCATCAGATGGCCAAAGTATTGGAGTCTGAGCTTCAGCATCAGTTCTTCCAGTGAACATTCAGGACTGATTTCCTTTAGGATGTATTGGTTTGATCTCCTTGTAGTCCAAGGGACTCTCAAGATTCTTCTTCAACACCACAGTTCAAAAGTGTCAGTTCTTCGGTGCTCAGCTTTCTTTATAGTCCAACTCTCACATCCATACATGACTGCTGGAAAAACTGTAGCTTTGACTAGATGGACCTTTGTTGGCAAAGTAATGTCTCTGCTTTTTAATATGCTGTCTAAGTTTGTCATAGCTTTTCTTCCAAGGAGCAAGTGTCTTTTAATTTCATGGCTGCAGTCACCATCTGCAGTGATTTTGGAGCCCGTAAAAACAAAGTCTCTCACTATTTTCATTGTTTCCCCATCTTTTTGCCATGAAGTGACGGGACCTGATGCCATGATCTTCGTTTTCTGAATGTTGAGTTTTAAGCCAGCTTTTTCACTCTCCGTTTTCACTTTTCATCAAGAGGTACACACACAGATATATATACGCACACATAATGTATAAATCTCATGTGTTCCCTGTTTGGCGTTCTCGAGGAATAAATGCTCTGTAAGTAAAGTATGTTTAACAGGCAGATACTATAAATAGAAGTTTCATTCTACCATGACATCTCTGGTGAAACTGAGTAACCTAGATGATTCATGAATAACTGCACCATAAAAGCCACAGTCTTAGTTTCTGATGCTGTTGTAGCCAGGTGGTATGGGAAAAGTTACTGTAGTAACATTTTCTGCTGAATGTATTTGCTGAAGTCATCATAAATGAAGTTTATTAAACTTCATTTATTAAACTGGTACTGATGCTGGGAGGGATTGGGGGCAGGAGGAGAAGGGGATGACAGAGGATGAGATGGCTGGATGGCATCACCGACTCGATGGACATGAGTTTGAGTAAGCTCCGGCCAGGAGTTTGTGATGGACAGGGAGGCCTGGCGTGCTGTGATTCATGGGGTCGCAAAGAGTCGGACACGACTGAGCGACTGAACTGACTGACTGACTGAATGCTTACCAGAATATGTTAATTTGATCCACAGTTTGTTTCTGGAAATCAAATACTGCCTGAGATTTAGGTCAGAAATCTTTAAAAGTTGGGATTGGATCAGATGATATTTAAGATGTTTTTCAACTTGAAATTTCACAATAGTGGAGCAGCAAGTAGTGTTCCTCATTATAGTTTTTAATTAGAAACACTGGTTCTTCCCCTAAGCAAAGCAAAATATAACATTCTATGAACAGAAAAATCAATTTTATAGAAAATATTCTCTTCTCCCCATGCTTTTCTTGTCATTTTCTCAGACAGCAGGAAATATAAATATTTCACATGAGTTATAGATTTTACTGAATTTTTTTTCTTCTTGGTTATTATTCCCATGTCAGACACAGAATGATACTGCTAATAACTGTTGGAATGAATTTCTCTTTATTATGTGGGAGAAATAAAAGAAATAATGTTACTGTGAAATATGAAGGACAGTATATCAACTTGTGGCCTTATAGCATTGTTTGGGTGGTGAAGCTTACTTTTAACTCTCTGTTTCCACCATGGCTCGAAAGAAGGCAGACCCCAAAATGCTGAGGAAAAAGAGGACTTCTTCTTGCCAGTGTCAGTCTCCTCCTGTTGTGCTTATCCTAAAGGATATGGAAAGCTTCACCACAAAAGTACTCCAAGATTTTATCATTATCAGCAGGTAGATGGCATATCTTCTGGCTTTTTCACAAAACTTTTTATTAAGAAGACTTGTAATTTTTAACTCAAAAAACAACCTTTTGCAGAGAAAATGCATAGCAGTTTAATCTTCATTTTGATGCTAATGGATTATGGTTTCAAATTGTTTATAAAATAGAATGTTTAAAACCTCCTATCAGATTTTCATGTGCTTTTTGATCCAAAAATGAGACTCAAAAGGCAAGTTAGCCAGCTTTTATTAGAATGATAAAGCAGAATGAAATGTAGTTTCTCTCCCGAGGCTGTGTGTTTCTTACCTGCCCGCTAGATGGATGAGCTACTCCAGGTTGAGCTATTCTTGTCTTATTTTCTGATACCTTTCCACTTAGGTCTGAGTTACACATGTCTCTACTGAGCAAGAAATTTTTTTAAATAACATTATTTTATATGGGTTTCTAATGAGAAACAACTTAGGATCTTACTGGAACTTCAAGACAATCCTGTGAGACTTGGAATTAAAATAACTTAACCCTATTTAAAAACCCAGTGACATGCTTTTCTCATGGTACATTTTTTCGATGTAATTTATATTGGCATCTTCTGTATGTTAACTTGCTTAATAGTTACAGCTACATTTGCATAAACCTATATTGTGTGAGAATCTACTAATATTAATATAATTCTTACTTTGATAGACCTTCCCCCACCCCCCATTTGAAACTAAGATTTCCAGATTCTTAAGACTTCTCTTAATGTTGACACTGAACAGATTTAACATGCTGAAAAAATGCACAGTACAGAATAGTGATATAAAAGCTGTACTTTTTGGAACTCAGACTTGGGACTGCTTTTACTATTGAAAGTAAGAAGGGAAAACTTAAGCAGTAATAGAGTTCTAGCACTTTATACCGTGAAAGGAGACCTGCATACCGGGAGAAGAGTGAGAAACAGTAGCCAATAGGAGGGAACAGACAAAATCCCCAGCCACGATGCAGAGGGCTCTGATCTAAGGAGCTCTAAGGAGCCCTGCTGCTCTGGTCTGCGCAAGGCGTTTGTGTTCGTCCTGGTAATGCTAAGAATAAAGCATGTTCAGTGAGTGTGAGTTAAGAATGCAGGGAAAGGATGTAACATTTTAAATTATGTCCATTAAAAATATCTTACATGTTTTTAAGAAAATTTTTCTAAAGCTTAGCTATTATGGCGGGATGACATAGTGTGTAGAAATGTCCATACATTAGTGAGCTTCGTGTTCCTGAACTCTTAGGCTAGATGTCTAACCATGAGGAAGACTGTAGGTATGGCTCAAACTTTGGATGAGAATTTGAGTAGTATCTGACACTTCTTTAAACACTTGATTTTGTATAACCTAAGAGGGAAGCAGTCGGTCTCTCTGGACCACCATGTTCTTACTACTAAAATGAGAGGATCTATTAAATGGATGGATTTCAGAGCTAAAATGTCTGGGAAATAGCTAGTTCTGTGCTCCTATAACAGAGGAAAATGAATGACCTAAAATTTTTTATTATTTAGAATGATCTTCCTTAGCAATGTGTTATAAAGTAGGCATTAAATAAAGGTGGTCTTATTTTAAAATATGATGTATTGAAATATATTTGCTAAAGACTTTCCATTTTTGTAACTTCCTTTGAAAACTAGTCAACATCTCCATGAATTTCCACTAATACTCATTTTTGGAATTGCCACATCTCCTGTTGTCATCCATCGGCTGCTTCCTCATGCGGTATCATCTCTGTTGTGTATAGAACTATTCCAGTCTTTGTCTTGTAAGGAGCACCTGACTACAGTACTTGATAAGGTAAAAAGAAAAACTTGTACCAGTGCAATAGGATGAAAAGAAAACTTCCAAGAGTAGATTATAAATATAAACGTTAGTGATAAATTTCTGTGTGTCTCACTATGATATTGTATATGTTCCTACACATGTTTTAGTATTTTTATTTATTTTATAATGTATAGTTTGGTCTCGTCACTTAAAATAGAAGCTTTATGGAAAAAGTAATCATATCTTTCTATATCTACCTACTTATTAACTAGTCATTACTCAATGGAAAATTACAGGTTTTTAAAATAAATTTTTACAGAATTTAATGACTCCCGAGTAACAGTAGCAATGTTTTGACACTTACATTTTATGTTAAATGATTTGGAGTTTTCATGGACTCTTCCCTGTCATGCTGCTCATGACAAAAAGTAAGTACTAAGGTATTCCCAGAGCTCAGCTTTCTGCTTCTGCCTGAGTGGAAATGCTCTTCTTGAGTATTGACTGTCTGTGAATTGTCGCTGAGCTCAGCTCCTTGAAGAAGTGCTTTGAGCTGCTGTGTAACTTAAACTCATAATGACCTCCCACTTATCTGATAACCACTTTGACATTTTTCCCCTTAAAGGTGGTATCCACTGACAGCTGAGGGAAATTTTTCCAGCTACAGTATTTAAAGTTGCTTGGTTGTGACCAAATTCAGTTGGCCTTCTATAACTCTGCTTCAGTTTGAAAAGCCTAGTATGACTTCATTTTCAGATTTAAAATCTTCAGTGCAGCCATTGAAAATTAGCTGAGTGATACAAATTTACCAATTTAATAATTTTTAAATAGACACCTGTTAATTTTAGGTTTCTCATTCAGCAGTGTTACTGAATGTGTTACTCTTCATTACTGTGCATAGATGAAAAAGAAATCTTATCAAATAATAAAAATTGCCAAAGCCTACAGCTTCTTCAGTGACGTCTGAAGGGAGAAAAGAGATTGTATAGATGATATTTTTTTGATAGACTTTAATATAACTTTTACAAATGAGGAATTGGATGGAGGAAGATGGACATCTTTGATTTGAAGATGTAGAATGAATAACTACTTCTGTTGTTTTATAAATTATTTTAAAGTTTTGGTCGATATTTGTCCTACAAAAAGTCTAGCTACTGGTATGGCTTTCATAGGTACTGTGTTACAGTATCACTTTTTGCCTCATTATTTACTTGATGTTTATGAAGAGTCAAGACTAACAGAGAGTATGTCCTGCCTTCCTTTTCTCTCCTTCAGCTTCTTCTTACAACTCAGTTTCCGTTTAAGCTAAGTGAAAAAGTGTTGCAGACTCTGACCAACATCTTTTTGTATCATGATTTCTCAATTCAAAACTTTATAAAAGGACTTCAGGTAAGAAGACACTAGTAGGTTTGAAAGTTCACAAGATGATTCTAAATAAATTTCTGTGTTATTTCAGACTGACTTTTTAGTGTGATAATTAGGCATTTTAAATGGCAAGATCTGGCTATGTAAATTCAAGTTATATTATTCTGTGTTCGGTGAATCCTTTGTTATCTTGCATCAAAATGTAGGGAATATGTTAATTAGAACATTAAAAATTGAAAAAGACCTCTCTACTTTCCAGTGATTCTTAATCATTTGGTGGGGGAGGAGGGGGGGACTTACTTTTTTGAGAATCTGATGAGCACTAATGGGTTTTTCTACCTAAGAAATGATGTATATAAAGGGTCAGCAAAGTTTTTCTTCAAAGGGCTGTATATTAACTATTTTTGGCTTTGCATGATACATGTGGTCTCTGTTGAACATCTTCCTATTTTTTAAACATATTTTTTAAACGTATTTTTTAAACATTTTTTAAACGTATTGGGACTTCCCTGGTGGTCCAGCGGTTAAGAATCTGCCTTGCAGTGCAGATGTGGGTTTTATCCCTGGTTGGGGAACTTAGATCCCCCTTGCCTGGGAGCAGCTAAGCCCGCACACTGTAGAGAGCCGGTGTGCTGCAACTAGAGAGTCCATGCACCACAAGGAAAGATCCTGCATGGTGCAGCGAAGATTCCACATGCCGCAGCTGAGACCCCACAGAGCCAAGGAAATATATTTTTAAAACAATCCTTTATAAAGGTGTAAAAAAATGATTTATAGTTCCTGCTGCTGCTAAGTCGCTTCAGTCATGTCCGACTCTGCGACCCCATAGACGGCAGCCCACCAGGCTCCCCTGTCCCTGGGATTCTCCTGGCAAGAACACTGGAGTGGGTTGCCATTTCCTTCTCCAATGCGTGAAAGTGAAGTCGCTTAGTCGTGTCTGACTCCTAGCGACTCCATGGACCGCAGCCCACCAGGCTCCTCCATCCATGGGACTTTCCAGGCAAGAGTACTGGAGTGGGGTGCCATTGCCTTCTCCGTCACAGTTCCTGAGTCTATAAAAATTGGCTATAGACTGTAGCTTGTGGTGCCCTGCACATGTGTGTGTTCATTTTATTTATTCCTATATACTGTGAATGCATTTCCACTAAGGTTTCATAAATTGCCAGAAGAAAATTCATGAACCTAATCTAAATAACACCTAATTTAAAAACAGACCCCATTCTCCAGTAATTTCAAAGTTAATAGTACTTCCTTCTCTTGGCCACTACCTGAAATACCTTAGCAAAGTGTAATTGTTGTGAACACATGCTATTTGTCAAGTTCATTGAAACCTATGTATTAGTAATCTTCAGCCCAAGAGTACAGTAGGATGTTTCATGTTCATGTGGTGCCTTGAAGATTACAAATTATTTCTTTACTCTGATGTATTCTTCCTTTACATTAAACACTATAGTGTTTTATTACACAAGAGTGTTAGCTCTTATGGCGAATATGTGTCTTGTTTTTTCAACTTAGACTTTTTAAAAGGAGTATTTTAAAGCAATAAAATATTATTTACCTTAGCAGTGAAAAGAAAGTGAAAGTCATTCAGTCGTGTCCAACTCTTTGCAACCCGATGGACTCCACAGTCCATGGAATTCTCCAGGCCAGAATCCTGGAGTGGGTAGCCTTTCCCTTCTCCAGGGCATCTTCCCAACCCAGGGAATCAAACCCAGTCTCCCACATTGCAGGTGGATTCTTTACCAGTTGAGCCACCAGGGAAGTGTGATATTAAATGAAATTGAGATATAACAACTTTCTAATTTTACTTCTCTCATTCATTTCATTTCATTCATTTACTTATTTACTTCATAAGTGTTTATGGAGAGTCTACTGTAAGTCAAGCACTGCGCTAAGCCCTGGAGATACAGAGGACAAAGAAATCTCTGTCTCAAATTTCTTATTGTTTGCTGAAGGAGGCAGAAAAGTAGAAGTGCAGCTCTTGAGTAGTCCGTGCTGTTCGAGAAACATGCCTGGGGATTCCACAGTGAACAGAAGTGTATCCCAAGGACAGGAGCTTGCTGGGTGGAGGCTGGAAAGGCGACGGCAGAGGGAGAGAGCTCCGTGGGAGGGGTCCTGCTTCCCTCGTGGCTCGGATGGCAAAGAACCCACCTGCAGTGCAGGAGACCTGGGTTTGACCCCTGGGTTGGGAGGTTCTCCTGGAGAAGGGAATGGCTGCCCACTCCAGTAGTTCTTGCCTGGAGAATCCCGTGGACAGAGGAGCCTGGCGGGCTACAGTCCACAGGTCGCAAAGAGTTGGATGCAGCTGAGCACAGCATGGCAGTCCAGACGAGTCAGGATGAGGGCTGAACTAGGGTGGTGATGGTGGGACCAGGGAGGAGGAGACAGATGTGAAGAGGAGACAGAATCTTGTGGCTGATGGGATATGTAAGAGAGGAGTGTCTTACATACACACAGGTTCTGGCTTAGCAGACGGTTTGGAGTTTGGTACCCTTTATTAAGTGTACCTGTTAAAATAAAGCCAAGGACCCATTTGTGAAAAGGATGTTTCTTTCTGTGGATGGTAAATTTAGGGCACGTTGGATATAAAAATTTGTACCCAGGAGAAAGATCTGGACTAGAAATACTTAGGATTTATCATTGAAAGGCAGGTGGTTGAAGCTGTGCCGTGAGGATGAAGTATTGCCTAGAGGAGTGAGGAAAGGACCAAGAGCAGGCCGCGAAGGCAAGCTCCCTGTGAGTGAGCCACAGAAAAGGACGCTAGAAACGGGAAGGAAGACCAGCAGGAGAATATCTCACTGCGGTCGAAGGAAAAGGAAGTGTAAACTGTAGGCTCACATACCATTGAGAACGTGAGTGGAAAAAAGCACATTAGGACTTTGCTGGGGGTCCAGCGGTTGAGAACCCATCTGCCAGTGCTGGGGACACGAGTTTGATCCCTGGGCGGGGAAGATACCCCGGGAGCGTTGAGCCCACGTGCTGCAGCCACCGAAGCCTGTGTGCCTAATGCCTGGTGTGCGGCAAGAGAGGCCGCCACAGTGAGAGGCCTGCACGCGCCCGCTAGAGAATCGCCCCACTCACTGCAGCCAGGGAAAGTGCAGCAGCAAAGACCCAGGCAGCCAAAAACAGAAAGGAATGAGTGTGAATAAAGACTGTTCGTTAATAATTAAAATATTAACCAGGTTACTTCATCTTTCTGTGTCTCAGTTTTCTCATCTGTAAAATGAAGTGATCCGATTAGATGATTTTTTAGGTTCCTGATTATTGTTATTGTTTATGTTAGGTACTTTATTAAGTATTAACATTGAACCTTTGATATGTATTATTATCTCCAGTTTTGCCCTTGAGAAGCAGAGACTGAGATTAAGTAGCTTGGCCAGGATCAGACAGCAGAATCTCAGTACCCCATCCATCCAGTTTTCCTGATCCTCAGCTGCTGTTCCATTGCTCAGTTGTGTTGACTCTGTGACCCCATGGCCTGCAGCACACCAGGCCTCCCTGTCCTTCACCACATCCCAGAGCTTGCTCAGACCTCATGTCCATTGAGTCGGTGATGCCATCCAACCGTCTCATCCTCTGTCATCCCCTTCTCCTCCTGTCCTCAATCTTTTCCAACATCAGGGTCTTTTCTAATGAGTCAGCTCTTCACATCAGGTGGCCAGAGTATTGGAGCTTAGCATCAGTCCTTCCGATGAATATTCAGGGTTGATTTCCTTTCATATTGACTGATTTGATCTTGCAGTCCAAGGGACTCTCAAGAGTCTTCTCCAACACCACAGTTCAAAAGCATCAGTTCTTAGGTGCTCAGTCTTTTTTATGGTCCAGCTCTCACATCCATACCTGACTCCTGGAAAAACCGTAGCCTTGACTATATGGACCTGACTTGTCAACAAAGTAATGTCTCTGCTTTTTAGTACTCTATCTAGGTTTGTCATAGCTTTTCTTCCAAGGAGCAAGCGTCTTTTAATTTCATGGCTGCAATCACCATCTGTAGTGATTTTGGAGCCCAAGAAAATAGTCTGTCACTGTTTTCACTGTTTCCCCATCTGTTTGCCTTGAAGTGATGGGACCAGATGCCATAATTTTCATGTTTTGAATGTTTAAAATTTAGTTTTTTGAATGTATGTTTTAGTCATCAGTGGGAAATACTATGTGTAAGTCTTTGTTTCTGTAGGAGGTGCAATAGGGCATATAATCGCTATATGTTTAAGTTCTTCCCTCATTAGGTAGATACAACCAACTTGTTAATTGACCCAAATATTGACAATACACTTGTTTCATCTACAGCTGTCCTCTAACTCAGGTGACTTGGTTCCATCCCTCCTCCCCAGCAAGTCCCATATTGTGTTTGGTTTTACTTTTCTCATGTTTAGAAAGTAGTGCTAACTTTGAAATAAATATAATCCCATTAATGTAACCGTATGTCAGCAAGGAAGGAGGGTGTTAGTGTGTGGATTTGTGGGGTGAATACTGTTTTCCAGTGACCAGAATTAGTTTTCTACACTCTCTCGGGAGCTCTCTCTTTGGTACAAGGTATGCGGAAAAACCAAACTGGTTGTGAGAAGCTTGCTTAGAGTCAGGAGTTTTTAACATGTGGATAGTCTTGTAAAATACATCTTACGAGTTATGGTAGAAGCTGGAAAATCAGTCCCCCTTGTACTGGAGAGACCACAGCACTCTAATTCCTGGACCACATGTATCTACCAAATATGTGCCGTCTTTTCCTCCATGACAAAACTGAGTTTTAAAAGATACACTTTCTTTGGACATGCGTCATTTTTCGTGTTTTTTTTTTTTTTATCAGTAAGCAAAGCTGCTGCTCTTGTAGCATTTTTATTTATTTAGCAGACCAGTTTTTACACTGATTTTAGATTGGTATTTTCTTAGGAATATTTGAGCACCTGTTAGACTGTTAGATCACACCACAGTCACGTCTCCATCACAGCTATTGTTATTGTAAGTAAGGAGCTTCTGTGGATAGCTGATCTATCCACTTATGTTCGTTTCTTTCAGTTTATACTTCAGAAATTACAATTTTCTGACCTTGTCTGCAAAATTGGAGCCCTAAAATATTCTAGGTGTATAGACATTTATGCATTGTTTGCAGTTTTATTGTGACATTATTAAATATATTAGTGCCATAAATACTTTCGCTGTTTAAAAAAAAAAAACACCTTAATATTTAGCAGACATGGAGCAAGAGATTTACTGCCAAATACAGCAAATATATTGAATCTTCACTTTTCTTTCAGCTTTCTCTATTAGAACATTTCTATTCCCAGCCCCTCAGTGTTCTGTGCTGTAATCTCCCAGAAGCCAAGAGAAGAATACGTTTTTTATCAGCTAATCAATGTGAAAACATCCGACGTCTTCCATCATTTAGAAGGTAAAAAGAGAAGTACATATTTAGTATATCTTGTCAAAGACTTGGGGCAAAATAAGGGATCTCAGAGCCAGTTAATTTTGAAGTGGGTAAAGGAAAAATAACTTTTTTATTTAAAGCAAAATAAAACACATTTGTTTTTAATTGAGACATTTGGCATAAAGAAAAATATTTTTGCAGGGGGTCGTAATTTGCAGTTTTGTTAGTTAATTTTTATAAGTAACATTTCCTGTTTCTGGGGTTTATGACCTTTGTTTAATATTAGACCCCTAGACTAAGAAATGTACCTGATTTAAGGACTTGACCATGACTTGAATTTATTTTTGAAAAGAAATGAAAGAATGTGGCCACCAATCTAGGTAGTCTTTATTTCCGTATGCTATTCAAGTATTTAAAATTCTCATTCTCTGTTTTTGTGTATGCGGTGGTAAAAATTTTAGGTATGTGGAAAAGCAGTCTTCAGAAAAGCAAGTTGCATTGTTGACCAGTGACAAATCTTTGAAGGTAGGACTATAGATATATTTGTTGCTGTTTTATTCTTTGTTTCCCTTCATTAAAAAGAATATACACAAAAAATTTATTGAGTTTTATTTTTAAAAAACTGTACACTCTAATATGCTTTGCATAGTGAAGTATTGGATCTTGATAATCCTATAGAAATGTGATTCTTAAAGGTGATGTAAAACCTCAGTTCTAAAGGAAGACTTTATTTATTTTTTTTAAATCAAGAAGGAAAAGCTAGAACATGAGGTTTCTCCTGTGGTCTGTTTTGGAAACACTTGCAGATCTCAACTTTCTTTTCCACATAGTGGTTTTGGAATCTGTAGGTGGTCTCATTTAATGTTCTTGTAAGGGCTGTCAGAAATAGAAGCCATGCAACTTAGGGCCCCACTGCTAAGTGGATATTGATTTGATTTGGAAAAAAAATATCATTACATATTGATAATATAGTGCCAGGAAAGACGTGATGAGCTTAGAAAATTATGAGTTAGCTATACAGCATGGGGAATATCAAAAGAGGGAATTTTTTTCTTTCTTAAATAAATAATAATTGGACATGGTACATAATTCAAAGGCAAAAATAATATACAGTGAAAAGCCTCCCTCTCCCTTCCACCTTAATCCTCCAACTACCCGCTTACCCTCCCTGAATACAGCCAGTGTTGCTAGTTTCTTATGTATTAGTCTGGAGATATTTTCCACATATACAAGTAACAAGTGATTATATATATTTTGGAGGTTTATTCCCCTGTCTTACAGAAGATAAATACATACACTATTTTGTATTTTGTTTTGTTTTCTTAATCTTGGAAATCATTCTATATCACTACTAAAGAGTGGCATTGTATTTTTTTTTTAGATTAACTTTCTTTATTGTGATATAGTTGATATACAATATTACATAAGTTTCAGGTGTACATCATACAGCGATTTATAATTTTTAGAGGCTAGACTCCACTTATAGTTGTAAAATATTGGCCATATTCCCTGTTGTACAATATATCCTTGTAGCTTATTTATTTTATAGATTGCAGTTTGTGCCTCTTAATCACATTCCCCTAACCCTTCTTTCTCTCCACTGGTAACCGTATCTGTGAGTCTGTTTTTTTTTTGTAACGTTCACTAGTTTGTTTTTTAGATTCTACATGTAAGTGATGTGTAGTATTTGCCTGACGTATTTCCCTTAGCATAATACCCTATAAGTCCATCCATGTTGTTGCAAATGGTAAAAATGCCGTTCTTTTCTGTGGCTGAGTAGTATCCTACTGTATATGTAGTCCCCACCTCTTTTATCCATTCATCTGGTGATGGACACTTAGGTTAAACATTGTGTGCATGTATCATTTCAAATTAGTATTTTGGGTTTTTTTTTTCAGATACATATCAAGAAGTGGAATTGCTAGGTCATATAGTAGTTCTGTTTTTAGTTTTCTGAGAAACCTCCATACTACTTTCCACATTGTCTGAACCAGTTTACATTCCCCTCAACAGTGTACCAGAGTTTCCTTTCCTCCACATCCCTGCCAGCATTTGTTACTTGTGTTCTGTTTGATGATAGCCATTCTGAGAGGTGTGAGGTGCTCTCTCATTGTGGTTCTGATTTGCATTTCCTGGTCTATCCGTAGTGTTGAGGATGTTCAAGTAATTGTCGCCTGTCTGCATTTACTCCTTGGAAAAATGTCTCTTCGGTTCTGCCCATTTTTTAATCAGGTTGTTTGTCTCTTTTGAAGTTGTATGAGCTGTTTATATATGTTGGATATTAATCCCTTATCAGTAGTATCATTTGTAAATATTTACTCTCATTCAGTAAGTTGTCTTTTCGTTTTGTTGGTTTTCTTTGCTTTGCAAAAGCTTTAAGTTTAATTTAGGTCCCATTTGTTTATTTTTGCTTTGGTTTCCTTTGCCCTAGGAGACAGAGCCAGGCAAATACTACTACTATTTAGATCAGAGTTCTGCCTGTTTTCTTCTGAGAGTTTTATGGTTTTCAGTCTTCTGTTTAGGTCTTTAATTCATTTTGAGCTTATTTTTATATATAGTGTTACAGAATGTTCTAATTTTATTCTTTTACAGATAGCTATAAGAGTGGCATCATTTTATTGAATGAATGTACCTTCATGTATTTAACAAGTCCCTTACAATTAGAACGTATGATGGTACACTTATTTTCAGACTCTTTATATCTTTTTAAGGAAAAAGTTTATTAGAAAATTGTACTAAAATTAAGATGAGATTGAAGTTAAGCCCTAGCACTCTGTGGGTTTTACTGATACAAACTATTTTCAATTTTTTTTTTATTGGAGGATAATTGCTTTACGATGTTATGGTAGTCTCTGCCATATATCAGTGTGAATCAGCCATAATTATATACGAATGTATCCCTTCTCTCTTAAGCCTCTCTCCCCTGCCACTCCACCCATCTAGGTTGTCACAAAGCACCAGGTTGGGCTCCCTATGTATTAAATTTTGAATAAAAGAATGTTAGTTTTTGGAGGGCATGTGTTCTATACAGGTAAACACTAATTTACCTCCTTGTAAAAAAATTCTCAAAATATATTGAGAATGGCTTCTTTTTGATGTTGTTCAGCTATAGTTTACATACGTAATCACAATGCAAAATGGCCTTTATCAAACATTATTTCTGATGCAGAATCCACACTAGGCCATAATATAAAATCACTTTTAGATTGGATTTAATAATCATTTTAATAAAGTCTGTAATCTTTTCAGAGCAGTGTAGGAAGTCTTCAGACACTAAAGTAGGTTATTTCAATATAGAGGAAATTTAAGAACCAGCGGGAAAGGATGTGTGCATGTTATTGAGTTTTTTAAGATTAGACAGCTTAGTTCTATTCAGTCAGTGAGTTGCCAAGTGTATTTCCAGCTGGAAGTTTCTGTCAAGAGTGTACTTTCGGAGGTCAAGAGGGATTTTTAAAGAGTACCTTTAACCATTAAGATGACAAAAGGAGAGAATGTCTAGGCTGGCCTGTTGCAGAAGTTTGCCGTGTTCGTTGGCTCAGTCGTGTCTGACTCTTTGCTGTCTCATGGACTGGAGCACTCCAGGCCTCCCTGTCCTTCACTGTCTCCTGAGTTTGCTCAAACTCATGTTTATTGAGTCACTGATGCCGTCCAACCACCTCACCCTCTGTCGCCCCTTCTCCTCCTGCCCTCAGTCTTTCCCTGCATCAGGGTCTTATCCAGTGAGTCATTTCTTCACGTCAGGTGGCCAAAGGACTGGAGCTTCAGCTTCAGCATCAGTCCTTCCAATGAATAATATTCATGGTTTATTTCTTTTGATCTCCTTGCTGTCCAAGGGACTTTCAAGAGTCTTCTCTAGCAGCATAATTTGAAAGCATCAGTTCTTCAACATTTAGCATTTTTTATGATCCAGCTCTTACATCCATATATGACTACTGGAAAAACCATAGCTTCAACTATATGGACCTTTTGTTGGCAAAAATTATATCTCTGCTTTTTAATGTGCTGTTTAGGTTTATCATAGCTTTCCTTCCAAGGAGCAAACATCTTTTAATTTCATGGCTGCATTCACCATCCACAGTGATTTTGGAGCCCAAGAAAATAAAATCTGTCACTGTTTCCACTTTTCCCCCATCTCTCTGCCATGAACTGATGAGACCGGATGCCACGATCTTTGTTTTTGAATGTTGAGTTTTAAGCCAGCTTTTTCACTCTCCTCTTTATTAGAGTGGTTATCATCTGCACATCTGAGGTTGTTGATATTTCTCCTGGCGTTCCTAATTCCAGCTTGTGATTTATCCAGCCCGGCATTTTGCATGATGTACTCTGCCTATAAGTTAAATAAGCAGGGTGACAACAAACAGCCTTGGCATACTCCTTTCCCAATTTTGAACCTGTTCATTATAGTCTAATATTAACTTTGCTTTTCAGTAACTTTTTGTGTATTTTCTAAGCATTTATTTGTACTGTGCTTATGTTTGTTACAGTTGTCAGACCTGTTTGTTATCATCTTTGCCATATTCCTTTTGGGATTGCATATTTAATCATTTAGAGGTGTATTTTCTTGGGACTTACATAGTAAGAAATATGAAGGAGCAACAAAGATTTGCACCTTTAACCTGAAAAAATTGTATGTTGGCTACCTGCTGAATTCAAGGGACAGAAGTTATCTCTGAAAAATTAATTTATTGGTTTTTCTAGTTTAGACCAAAAATATCTTTGAATATTTTATTCTTATTATGATGTTTTTCTTTTTATCTTTCTATAGTTTTGGTTTAAAATACTTGATAATTTTATGTGTATTTTTCTATAATAAAAACAATTGGAAAGGAATGCCAGATGATAATAACATGGTGCTGCGTGATACAGGGGACGATTCCAGATGCTAGTCAGTAACATGGTGCATGGTGCTGCGTGATACAGGGGACGATTCCAGATGATAGTCAGTAACATGGTGCTGCGTGATACAGGGGACGATTCCAGATGATAGTCAGTAACATGGTGCTGCGTGATACAGGGGACGATTCCAGATGCTAGTCAGTAACATGGTGCTGCGTGATACAGGGGACGATTCCAGATGATAGTCAGTAACATGGTGCTGCGTGATACAGGGGACGATTCCAGATGATAGTCAGTAACATGGTGCTGCGTGATACAGGGGACGATTCCAGATGATAGTCAGTAACATGGTGCTGCGTGATACAGGGGACGATTCCAGATGCTAGTCAGTAACATGGTGCTGCGTGATACAGGGGACGATTCCAGATGCTAGTCAGTAACATGGTGCTGCGTGATACAGGGGACGATTCCAGATGCTAGTCAGTAACATGGTGCTGCGTGATACAGGGGACGATTCCAGATGCTAGTCAGTAACATGGTGCTGCGTGATACAGGGGACGATTCCAGATGATAGTCAGTAACATGGTGCTGCGTGATACAGGGGACAACTCGCCTCAGAAACCCTGCGTTTGAGCTCCCACTGCTCCGTAGCCTTGTGCACTTAAGGAAACCACTTACCCTGTTTAACCCTTAATAGCCTTGTCTCTGAATCTGGATAATCCCTAGTAATGATTTCTCCATAGGGTTAGTGTTAATCAAAGTCTTTTCAGCAAATGAGAGTGAGTTTAAAACAAATAGAAGAATAAAACTTTTATAAATGTAAATCAGAAATGCTGCTGCTGCTAAGTCACATCAGTCGTGTCCGACTCTGTGCAACCCCATAGACGGCAGCCCACCAGGCTTCCGTCCCTGGGATTCTCCAAGCAAGAACACTGGAGTGGCTTGCCATTTCCTTCTCCAGTGCATGAAAGTGAAAAGTGAAAGTGAAGATGTTCAGTCGTATCTGACTCTTTGCGACCCCATGGACTGCAGCCTACCAGGCTCCTCCATCCATGGGATTTCCCAGGCAAGAGTAATAGTTACTATTTATTTTTCACCATGATAAAAATTAAGATATCAGTTAAATGTACTGTTTTATATATTCTGTGACATAGGATATATAACGTAGAACATACAACAAAGAATATATAATCCTCTTATACAGTCATGTAGAGCATATCGTTATATAGACCTACCTCCTGTTAGTTTTGTGCTGATTTTCTACACTTACATTTCTGAGACATAGATCTCAAAGTGTAATCTAGTGAAATTTATATTCTTTATATCAAGATTGCTTCTGCTCTAAGAATCTCCTTGCTGTCTACTCTCAATGACTGCTGGAGACCGTAGCACACACCGGAACCCCTTCTGAAACGCGTGTCGAGGCCCTGCGCCCAGCGTTTCTGGTTGTGCCCCCCTGAGCTCAGCCCCAGGAGTCTGCGTTTCCAGAAGGGCCCCAGGCACTTCTGACGCTGCTGCGCTGGAGACCATTCTTTGCGAACCACTGGCCCAGACGACTCCCTAGAAGAAAACAGCATTTATTGTCTCCCTTTACCTTGTTTTCTTAAGTGTAGAACTAAGCTAGTAAATGGCAGCCTAACAAATGATTCATCTCACTTGTATTCTGACTGGAATCAAGATGTTAAAAAAAAAAAAGCAAACAGAAAAACTCACTTCAACTCCCTTAAGATTATGGACCCTTAGTTTCATAAATAACTGCTTTAAAATTATATACCAGCTTTGTATTTCATAAACTTTAGGAATGAGTTTTTTGAATGTACTTAAATCTAAAAATTTAGCTAACTTAACCATGTACATTTGTAGAAGATTCATTAAGAAGTTCAAACTAAGGTGAGACATTAGAAGGCCACGTATAGTTGAAAGAGTCAAGACTGCGCATTTTCTCATTTCTGAGTAGTCTGCCCAAGGCAGCTGTGTACAATGCCTGGAAAGTATGCTCTCAGAGCTCACAAGTAGGTTCTTCTAAGTTTAAGCAGAATGGACTTGGTTCAAGCTCCCATTAATTCAAACTTCTGATGTCCCAATAGCTTTCAAACCTTTAATAGAAGTTTAACAAATAATCTTTGAAGTTTCTTTCAGAATGCTAAAATTTTTATTTATTTGTTCATTAAACAGATTAATAACTTTTCTTCTGACTGGTTAAATCATTTAGATTCCTCATTAAAATTTCATTTTAGTGTATAGGTTTAAATGAAATTAAATCAGGCAGTTTATTATGGTAAACAGCTATAGGATTTAAATGAAACAGCAGGAACAGTGACTGTATATATTTTTATAATGTTTTTGTTCCAAAGTTTTGCTTTAGTAATCAAGCTTTCTTTTTTTTTTTAACTTTAATCTTTAATTTATGAAAGTCTATTTCATGAGAAATTGAGCTGTCAGACATGCCTTAAACAGAACTTTCAAATTCACCATAATAAGAAAATTTTTACTCTTTCCTGTGCCTGAAATTTTGTTTGAAGTCAGATATTAAGGAGAGCTTAGAAGATTTTGGCCTCATATCATATTTGCATAGTTTTTATCTTATAATAAAAATACTAGTTTTTGATATACTGAGAAGTTTTTTTTTTTGGTTTTTTTTTTTTAGTAAGTAGTGAAAAATTCTCTTGCTTTCTATGAGGAAATGTTTTGGTGGAGGGAGAATTATAACAGCTTTTCCCAATTAGTACTTTTTATGCCTGTCCCAACATCATATCTAAGATTGGGCCCATTTTAATCTTGTGCCCTCTAAACCAGCCACATTCTATATTAGTAATAATTTGCTATACATGTTGATCCTGTCTTGTCAAGAAATTAATTATGCTCATTATGTAATGAGTGACTAATTTCATATACCTCGTGTAAGAAAATAAGTCTGTGTATTTTTATTCAAATCTTATTTAAAGCTGTGTGGCATCCTGTTAAAGCATTAAACTTCATGGTATTAGAAGACTGAAATTCAGTCTCTTGCAGGTGACAGCTGAAGTTTTATTATTTTGACTTTTCAGTATTTCATGTCTCTAAGCTTATGTGCCCAACTAGATTTAAACTCCATTAGGAGCTGAAAGTAAGAGAAGGTCTTAAAAGTTGTAACATAATTGCTGTTAGAAAGATAACCTGATACAGCATGCTTATTTTATTGAATTCCTGTGAGGAGCTGGAGCCGAGAGAAAGAAGTGACGTATCTGAAGTCACAGAACAGGTTAGAGGCGGGGCAAGGACTCGTGGTGACCGTTTAGCATGCTCACCCCGAGTGTGGTGGAGACCTGCCTTTCACCTCCGCCTGCCTCTTCTTTCTGTTGTTTGTTTTGTTTTGTTTTGATGCAGATCTGAAAGACAAGAGAAGGGGGAAAATCTATTTGAAAAAATAATAAAAGGGAAGGAAAAAAGAAATCTCTCCAAGCAAACTACCAAATGTGATCAGACAAGCTAGGCGTTAACAGGGTAATGTGTGAGAAATTGGCAGTTTCAATCCAAACCCTTCCTCAAATGTTTCTGATATAAATGCCAGGGTAGCAGCATGGAGCCCAAAGGGCTGAGAGAGACGAGAAGATTAGCACTCCTTCCACCCAGGGAGCTGGGAGAAAGCCATGGTTTGCTGTTCTCTAGGTAGCTGCCATGTGAGAAGTCAAGCGTGGGAATCATCTTCAGCTAAAATTTCTCTCTAATAAGAAAAATAACGCTTAGTTCTGTCAAGATAATAAATAAGAAAATGCTGTGTTCTTGGACAGCTGATGCATTTTAATCCTAAAATTTGTTTTACTACCTTTCAGTGAGCGGTGAATTAATTGAAAGGAATAAGTTGCATAAATTTAGTCACTTTTACATACTTTCATTTAGTTTTCTTGAGCTCACTCTTCACCCCGTGCATACAATTCTAGACAAGAAAGTGATAGTACTCTGGAAAGAAGAGAAATAAATGCAAGAACTAAGTATCATGGCACATATTAATCTACAAATCATGTTTTATTTACCTATAAATATATATTTAAGTTTTACATAGTCATTGGCTGCTGTAAAAAAAGTAATCCTTAATGATGGTGGCCATGTCATTTGAGTAAGCAGTAGTGATTTTTGAATGAATGACAGACAGACATAATTTATGTGACTGGAGATGGCTTATTTAAACGGTTGTATTACACATTGCCAGCACTCAATATGCCAGCAAATTTGGAAAACTCAGCAGTGGCCACAGGACTGGAAAAGGTCAGTTTTCATTCCAGTCCCAAAGAAAGGCAATGCCAAAGAATGCTCAAACGACCACACAGTTGCACTCATCTCACACACTAGTAAAGTAATGCTAAAATTCTCCAAGCCAGGC